>NC_029777.3:56200210-56201521 GCF_000817695.3 Arachis duranensis | reverse complement strand
CGCCCAATGGCGCACCAACCAGGTTGCCAACGCCCAATGGCGCACCAACCAGGTTGCCAACGCCCAATGGCGCACCAACCAGGTTGCCAACGCCCATGAGTTGCACCATTCACGTTGCCAACGCCAAAATCAAGTTGCCAACGCCAAGCCTTGCCAACCAAGTTGCTAACGTCCACAAGCCTCACCATTCACGTTGCCAACGCCAAAATCAAGTTGCCAACGCCAAGCCTCACCATGCACGTTGCCAACGTGGGAAGCATTGTTTAGAGCCTTGGAAAGGGCTCGAGCATGTTGCCAACGTGCTGAAGAGAAGGAGTTATCCACAACAACGCCAGGAAATTGTAATGCACGTTGCTAACTTGGAATATATGGGGCGTTATTCACAACAACTCCAATAAGGCAGCCTGACCATGTCCACTTCAATGGAAGATATCTTGAGCTACAGAGATCTAAATTGAGTGCTTCCAGTTGCGTTGGAAAGCTGACATTCAGAGATTTCCAACCATATATAATAGTCTATGGTGGAGCACAAAATTGAGGCCAAACCAGAGTCATCTTTAGACCCTAAAAACAAGAACATGAAGTGAAACTCAAGGGAGCTAGAGATGAGCCCTGGAGGGGGGGCACGAGCACGTTGCCAACGTGCATTAAGGGGGCGTGTTTTGCAACAACGCCAGCCCCAAGCCCCTGCCTTGGGAGGCTAGGCACGAGCACGTTGCCAACTTGGGATTGAAGGTACGTTTTTGACAACAACTTGGCAGATTGACCTTACCTTCTTTGAGGAAGCATAACTTGAATGGCAGCTTAACCTTACCTTCTTTGAGGAAGCATAACTTGAGCTAGGAAACTCAAATGCGGTGATTTCAGTGGCATTGGAAAGAAGACATCAAGAGCTTTCCAATGATGTATGATAGTCCATATGGAAGCAGAGGATTGACACTCAAATTCTGGGCTACATTTAGCATGAAAATAGAGCCAAGAAGAGGAGTAGCACGTTGTTTGCAATAACTTGGGCTAGCAACGCCCAAGTCTCAAAGCTCACTCCCAGGAAAATGCCATGCACGTTGCCAACGTGCATTATGCCTGGAGTTATTGCCAACAACGCCCCTCAATGGGCCAGAATTGATGCCAACTTGCTCTACTTCCCCTATTCATCACAAAGGCCAAAACTTCTTCAACTGAACCAAGAATGCAACAATGAGAAAGCCCACATTGCTAACCCAAATTGAAGATCTCTGAAGAAGTTTTGGGAGTAGTATAAATAGAAGAGATTGGTGTACTTGTAGGGGAATTTTTTAGACTTTTGACACT
>NC_029777.3:56195730-56196844 GCF_000817695.3 Arachis duranensis | reverse complement strand
TGGGAGCAAGCATTAACCTAATGCCCCTTACCATGATGAAGAAAATGATGATTGAAGAGCTTAAACCCACAAGGATGTCACTCCAACTTGCTGACAGATCCATCAAAATACCAAATGGAGTAGTTGAGAACCTCTTGGTGAAGGTGGGAAACTTCATATTTCCAGCTGATTTTGTGGTCCTAGACATGGATGAAGAGGGAAACAATTCAGTCATTCTTGGTAGACCCTTTTTGGCTACAGCTAGAACAATCATTGATGTGGAAAAGGGAGAGATGATTTTCAGAGTGCATGATGAGCAAATGACCATAAATGTCTTCAAAGCAATGCAACACCCTGTTGAGAAAGAAAGTTGCATGAGGGTTGATGTAGTAGATTCTTTGGTTGAAGAAGTGCTTGACACAAGCCATCAAATAAAACAAGAGGAAGTCCATAACATCAAGGAACAAGAGGAGAACAAATTGGAAGCATCAAAGGAACCAAGTGAAGCTACCAAAGAAGAGGCACCACAACAAGAGTTGAAACCACTACCCCCTCACCTTAAATATGCATTCCTTGGGGAGAAGGATAGCTTTCCAGTGATCATCAATTCCACATTGAATGCAGAGGAAGAAGAAAAGCTCCTTGTGGTTTTGAAAGCTCACAAAGAGGCGTTGGGGTGGACCATTGATGACTTGAAAGGCATAAGCCCTGCTATATGCATGCACAAGATACTCTTAGAGGAGGGTTCCAAACCGGTGGTACAACCTCAAAGAAGATTGAATCCCACAATGAAGGAGGTTGTTCAAAAGGAAGTTCTGAAGTTGTGCAAAGCTGGGATCATCTACCCTATATCTGACAGCCCATGGGTTAGTCCAGTGCAAGTAGTACCTAAGAAAGGAGGCATGACTGTCATTGTTAATGAGAAGAATGAGCTTATTCCAACACGAACAGTGACAGGATGGAGGATGTGCATAGACTATAGGAGGCTAAATGATGCCACACGGAAAGATCACTTCCCTCTACCTTTCATTGATCAGATGCTTGAAAGGTTGGCCGGCCATGCTTATTATTGTTTTCTTGATGGATATTCTGGGTACAACCAGATTGTGGTTGACCCCATGGATCAAGAGAAGAC
>NC_029777.3:56194443-56195553 GCF_000817695.3 Arachis duranensis | reverse complement strand
GACATGGTAGAAAAATTTATTGAAGTCTTTATGGATGATTTCTCTGTTTTTGGTGATTCCTTCAATACTTGCTTGCATCATCTTACCCTAGTCTTGAAAAGGTGCCAAGAAACCAATTTAGTTTTGAATTGGGAGAAGTGCCATTTCATGGTACCCGAAGGCATTGTTCTTGGTCATAAAATTTCAAGAAAAGGTATAGAGGTTGATAAGGCAAAAGTAGAAATTATAGAAAAACTTCCTTTGCCAACTAGTGTGAAAGCCGTTAGAAGTTTTTTAGGACATGCTGGTTTTTATAGGAGATTCATCAAAGATTTTTCCAAAATAGCAAAGCCACTAAGCAATTTGTTGGTGGTAGACAATTCTTTTATCTTTGATGATGAATGCAAACATGCTTTTGAAACTCTAAAGGCTAAGCTCACCACAGCACCAATCATCACACCCCCAAGTTGGGGACTCCCTTTTGAACTCATGTGTGATGCAAGTAACCTTGCAATTGGTGCTGTGTTGGGGCAGAGGAAGGAAAAGAAGCTTCATGTTATCTACTATGCAAGTAAGGTATTGAATGAAACTCAAAGAAACTACACCACAACAGAGAAAGAGTTACTAGCCGTGGTATATGCTTTTGATAAGTTTAGACAATATTTGATTGGATCTAAAGTCTTAATGTATACTGACCATGCTGCTATTAAGTATCTTATGTCAAAACAGGATGCCAAACCAAGGCTAATCAGATGGGTGCTACTCCTACAAGAGTTTGACATTGAGATAAAGGACAAAAAGGATAGTGAAAATCAAGTTGCTGACCATCTATCAAGACTGCCACAAGATACATGTCAAGACAACTTTCAATCAGTGAATGAAGAGTTCCCAGATGAGCACATCTTGCAAATTCCACATACCCCTTGGTTTGCAGACATGGCCAACTACAAGGCAGGAAGAATCATTCCACAAGAATACACAAGACAACAAGTTAAGAAGCTGTTGCATGAGGCTAGATTCTTCTTCTGGGATGAACCATTCTTGTTCAAAAGATGCCCAGACGGAATGATAAGAAGATGTGTGCCAGAAAATGAGATGAAGGACATACTATGGCATTGTCACAACTCTAGT
>NC_029777.3:56192232-56194001 GCF_000817695.3 Arachis duranensis | reverse complement strand
TGCTACAACTCAATGAACTTGAGGAGTTCAGACTGGAAGCATATGACAATGCCAAAATATACAAAGAGAGAGCAAAGAGATGGCATGATAAGAGGATCTCTCAAAGAACATTTGAACCAGGCCAAAAGGTGTTGCTATTCAACTCAAGATTGAAGATCTTTCCTGTGAAGCTGAGGTCTAGATGGACTGGTCCATACACCATCACCAAAGTATCACCTCATGGCTATGTTGAATTGCTTGATGAAGCCTCAAAACAAACCTTCACAGCCAATGGACATAGGGTGAAGCACTATTTTGGTGGCCCTTGGAGCAAGGAAGAGAGTGTGCAACTCTTAACATGAGCAAAGAAGTTGCAATGTCGAGCTAAGGACAATAAACAAAGCGCTTCATGGGAGGCAACCCATGCACAGGGAGTCTTTTATTTTCATATTTGAGTAATCAATAATGATTAAGTAGATTAGTACATGGTGTATGTAAGGCACTAAGTTTGGTGTGGCCAACCTTGAAGTAATGGCAAATGTGTGTTCCACAACACTTAGCCACAAACTAAGTTTGGTGTCCATACATACACGAAAATGCTAGACTATGGAAGTATAGTCATTTATTTTAATTAAAAAAAAAACGTGAAATAGCATGTAATGAAGGTAGAATACTAAGTTTGATGTGGCTATCTTTGGAATTAATTCCATGGAACACTTAGTCACAAACTAAGTTTGGTGTCTTTACTTGCATTATTAATGCTAAAAAAAAGATTAGATTAGGGAATCCATTCATAAATTTAAATTTTAGTTTAGTCAATTTTACATAGGAATATCATCATAAGCTTTTAGCTATTAATGTCACTTTAAGAATCTCAAGCTTTTGGAATTTTGTTGCAGGAAAGAAAGAAAGAAGTGATGGGGAATCTTGGAAGCACATAATGAAAGAAAGAAAAAAATGATGGGGAATCTTGGTGAGTGAAGTCACGGATACACAAGGAAGGGAAGTCACATGAGTTTTGAACATTGTGCATTGGAAAGATGTGAACTCAACATGCATTGGGCACAAGGAAGCATGCTCCCCATGCCATGACCGAGCCTTAAATGCCATTAAAACCATACATCCTCACCAAAGTTCACTTTAAATACTTCAACCACATTCATCAAACCTCATTCTTCATCACTCATTCTTCTACCCCCATAACCTCATTTCACTACCCGAACTCATACTCAACCTCCAACCTATTCCATATTTCACAAATTCTAGCCTTGAACCTCATCTTTACCCAACAAAACTCATGAAGCACTACACCCCCTCACATAACCGAAACACTCCACCTCCCCTCACCATCATTTTCTAGCCTACCCAAGTCACGTTGTAGCCATACATCTCTCCCATTCACAACCATTTTCCTTGTGCTTGAGGACAAGCATTCATCTAAGTTTGGTGTGGAAGATTCAACCCTTGAAAGTGAATGTCAATGGCCTCATCATCAAGGGATAGGAGAGGAGATGAAGGACAAGACACCTTTGATGAAAGAAGATTCAAATCCAAGCATAATGAGCGCATCTTTAGTTGGATGTCAAGCAAAGATGTTGTTCCGGAGTTACCTTTCAAGCTAAAGAAAGATGAATACCCTGAGATACAAAAAATAATCAGAAAAAGGGGATGGGAGCTTCTCTGTGACCAACCTCAAGAAGTGAGCATGCTTCTCATCCATGAGTTCTACACTAATGTGATAAGAGAATATGATGATGAAGAACCATACATGAGTTATGTAAGAGGTGTGA
>NC_029777.3:56103987-56187481 GCF_000817695.3 Arachis duranensis | reverse complement strand
TTTTCTTTAAGCTTTAAGCATTTTTCTTCTTCTTCATCATCTTTCTTTACATTTAGTTTAATTTTTGCTAATGGCATTTGTTGTTGAAATTGGAGCTATGATTCACTAAACCCCACTTTGATTAGGGGGAAGAGCTCTGCTTGTTACAATGAATTGATGAACTCCTCTTTTCCTCCTCAATTCATGTGGTTGATCTAAAGAGGGAACTCTTGTTCTTCAAAGATTCAACCACCATCGAGAGAGGGGTTAATCTATATGAATTATGTGGTGAATTTGATGAATGAGCCACATAATTCAGTTTAGAGTTCATCCTTTCATGATTTCCTCAATCAATATACCTTGGTTAGTATGTGAGATGTAACTCTCCTTGGTTGAGATTTTGGAAATTGTGTGGCTGGATTAAATTTGATCTTCATCTCTTCTCATTAACAATTAGATCACGAGAGTGGCAATTGGCTATGTTGAGAGAGATTGAATCACCAAGAGATTGGGATTCAATTACCCACTTGCCATGGATCTATACCCATGATTGAGAAGGATTTGACCAACATCAATTCATGAACACTAGCATCTCTGATCCCTAATGATCTTCTCCATCATCAATTCTTATTTCTTTTACTTCTAGTTGTTTGATTATCCATAACCCAATTCCCTTTTACATTCTGTCAATTTATTATTCTTGTCATCTACATTTTGTTCTTTCAATTCTTGCCATTTACTCTTATGTTCTTTAAATTTCTGCACCCTTTAATTCCTTGCCATTTATCTTTGATGTTATTTAAGTTTCTTGCAATTTAAGTTTCAGTTATTTACTTCCATTTTATTTCTATATTCTTGTTCTTAATTGCCATTTAAATTCCTGTAATTATGTTAAAAAGTCACATTGCTCATAAAATCAAAATCATGTTCGCTTGACTAAACTTACCATTTAACTAAAGTTGCTTAATCTACCAATCCTCGTGGGATCGACCTCACTCTCAGTGAGTCTTACTACTTGATACGATCCGGTATACTTGCCGGTAATTACGTGAATTCTCATTTTTACGTATCACCTATAACTCTAGTCTTTCCTTAAGGAGTTGACTAGGACTTTCAGTATTAAATTAATTTGTCTACTTAACTGACCTTCATAGTTAGAGGTTGACTTAGTGTGAGCAAAAGTATAATTCTCATCACCATTGATAAGGATAACTAGGATAGGACTTCCAATTTTTATACCTTGTCAAGAGTTTTATTAGTTATTAATTTATTTATTCCTTCAATCTATTTCTCTTATTCAAACCTTTTCAAAAACCCTAAAATATACCATTGCATAACCAATAATAAATCATACCTCCCTGCAATTTCTTGAGAAGACGACCCGAGGTTTAAATACTTCGGTTATCAATTCCAAAGGGGTTTGTTACTTGTGACAACCAAAACGTTTGTAAGAAAGGACTTTTGTTGGTTTAGAAGCTATACTTACAACAAAAATTTATTCTGAATTCTAGACCACGCAAAAGTCTGCTCTTCAAAATGGCGCCGTTGCCGGGGAATTGCAAACGTGTGCCTTATTATTGGTTATTGTAAATATTTTTCAAAATTTTTTTTTTAGATTTTTATTTTAAATTTTTTTCTTATCTTATATTATTTTTCAAAATTCAAATCTTTTTTCAAAAATTATATCTTTTTCAAAATCTTATCTTATCTTTTTTTTTCAAAAATCATATCTTTTTCGAAATATTTTCTTTTTATTAGTTTTTGTTTTTTATTTTCCCCTACTACTATGAATTCTCACCCCTCTGGCTTCAAGTTTGATTCCAATGTTGTTGTTAGGAATGGGAACTATAATGAGAACGGGCATCAAGGTTGGAAGAATCAAAGATGGGAGGAGCCACAAGGATTTGATCAACCCTCTTGGCAACAACCACCTCCAATGGACTATCAACAACCATTCTGTGATGCATATCAAGGCAATGGCTATGGTGAGCACTCATTTGATTATCAACAACCACCACCATATGCCTATGAACCCTCTCTTCAACATAACTTTGGACCACCATACTCACAAGCCCCTTTCTGCCATTCACCTCCATATGACCCCAACCCAAATCCACCATACCAACCACCCTATGCACCGTATGAACCATATATAGAACCACCCCAATTCCACCCCAATTACTCCCAAGAACCACCACTTCTATATACACCATCTCCATATCCATCAATCCAAGAGCACTATGATCCTACTTATGATAGCCGAGCGCAACAAGAATCAAGGGATCGTCTCAAGGAAACAGTAAAAAAATTTCATGCAACCCTTCGCCAACTGGATCAAGCGATAAATCGATTACCTTCCCGATGTTCAGACATTCAAGGAACCCCCATGGATTCATGTGGAGAATCTACTGAAGAACATGGCATGAAGGAGAAGTTAGAAACTCCGGTGGATAGTGAGCAGCATGATTTTGTATTGGAACAATTGGAAGAAGCTACGCCTGCCATTGAAGAGGAAGAAGTAGTTGATGACTTAGGAGATACGGAACCTCCATGGGAAACTCAAGACACGAAGCACCCTTCTAAGGAGTTTGAATTTGATGTTGAGGACAGTGTACAACCTCCAAGGCATATCATGATTGAAGACTTTGAAGGGGACGATCAAGAGATGGATTCAATCATTAATGAAGTCTTATCTACATTTGAATCCTCTCCCATTGGACTTGACATGGAGATTAAAGAAGAAGAATCACAACCTCCCATGCCCTTGGTGAGCAATGAAGAAGAGATTGAATTGGAAGAAAGCTACCAAAAAGAAGAGGTTGATATTGAAGAAGCTTGCAAAGAGGTGGTAATTGTCAAAGAAGAACACAAAGGAGTTGAGCTTGCAAGTTCATTAGAAACCCCTCCCCCTAAGTTGCCATCATCCTTCATGACATTCAAGTGGATAAAATTCATATCCCTTAGCTTTCTAATTCCACTTGAATATGGGCTACTGGAGACGGATGGTCAACTTAGAGCTCTTTGTGACATTAAGAGTAAGAGGAAGATGGTCAGTGGTAAGAATTGTCCTGCAAGGTTCATTATGGTTGGAAGCTTTGAGTTTAAATGCAAAGGTTAGTGTAGAGCACAACTGAATGGGTTTAGGAAGTTGTTTGGCTGCTTCAGTGAGAATTCAGACTGCTTGCCACCCAGACGGAAAAATATTGCTCAACAAGAAGATGGGTGCAAAAGCAAGGTTTGGGACCTCAGAATTCATTCTGGCAATCAACACTCTTGGGGCCTTGTCACTTGCTTTATCTTACTTGAAGGCTTTCTACGCTTATTTTGGGATCCCGGAGGCTACTGGAATTCCAAACATTGGTGGAGATTTTTGGATGAATACAAGCACAAGCCACCATAACAAGGAGCTCACCAAATGTCCAACATAAGGACTTTAACAAAAAGTGCTAAGTGGGAGACAACCCACCATGGTATGATCGTCCCTCTTCAGTTTTAATTCTAGTCTGTTTTGTTTGTTTTTGAGTTTTGATTGAACCTGGAATCATGCATAACATTCATATTAGCATTGCATTCTGCATACTGCAAAAAAAAAAAAAACACACACACACACACGACGCGTAAGCGTCGCTGACGCGTCCGCGTCACAAGTGCGTTGCGAAGAAATAAGATTGAACAGAGAGTCACGCGAAAGCGAGGCTGGAGGCGTGCCTTTGCCACAAATTGATCCACACGACTGCGTCACTGACGCGTTCGTGTCATGAGGGAAAAATGCCTCCCACGCATCCGCGTCACCCATGCGAACGCGTGCTCTAAAAATTGACGTAAAAAGGGTGTATGGCCGAAAGTTGAGCTGAATTGGGCTGGATTCGTGCTAGACGCACAAGCCCTACCACGCGAACGCGTGCCCCACGCGTCTGCATCGTTTTTCAAAGTATGGCCATTCATGCGATTGCGTCACCCACGGGACCGTGTCACCCTAAATTTTGGCAATAAGCATATCAAACAGAGAGTTGTGCGTGCGCAAGGCTGCACTCGCGCCTATAGCGCATATCAGGTCACGCGATCGCTTGACCCACGCGCCCGCGTCACCTGAACTTACCGCACACCACGCGAGTGCGTCACTCACGCGTTCGTGTCGCCTGCGCCACACAGCTTATCCGGATCAGCCAAATATCTTATCTTTTCTTCCCCAAATCTAAATCTTTTCTTTTTTCTTTCTTCCTCCCTTCTTACTTTCTCTTTCTTTTTCCATTGCTGTTAAATTTTCTTTTTCAACTATTGCATCTTTTCTTGAATTATTCTGGTGTTTCATGACTTGTTTTATTCTAATTGGGTATTATTATTCATAAGCCAATGCTAATTTTTATAATACTGATATTCCTTTTGTATTGATATGCATTTACACTATCTTGCATTACCAACACTATCTTCCCCGTTGTTGTAACTTTTACACTATTGATATGCCATTTGCTTCCACTATTTTCTCACTTGCATGTTGTAGCTACGATGTAATTGAGACCTTTATTATTTGGCATTAACACCCATATGTTATTTACGTTCTTATCTTTATTTTTGGGTTACATTTCTTCTTTTCCCCCTTCTTTCAGGATGGCCACCACGAAGAGAGAGGAAAAGCTTCTTAATGGGGAGACAAACAAGTTCATCTACTCAATCTTTGGAGAAAAGCATAAGTTGAAGTAACATGTCCACCTGCACATCTTAGCAGGCTTTAAGTGTGGGGAGGTCGATACCGATCTCCGTGGGTTAGTCACTTTCTTCTCAACACCAATTTTTTTTTCATTGTTGCATTTACATGTTTGATTGCATGCTTGTTTGATTTTGCGCATATATTACCATTACTTGGTTGAAATAATATTTTCTTTTTCAAGAAACTTTTTATAGCATTTCACTAATTTGAATTAAATTTTTTATTGAACTTGTTTGAAGAAATCTTATTTTGGAGCATGGTTTAAAGCTCGAACACACAAAACCAGTGAGAATTTGAGCCTATTTGAATTGGTTGTATTCTATCAACCAATATTTTATTTTTGGTGTGTGTTTTTCTCACTAAAATTGTGATCTTTGTCTTGCTTAATTCTATATTTCCATTATTTGATGTATGCATGCACTTATATGATTGAGGCCTTGTTTCACTGAGCTTACATACCCATATGGTCTTACCTTTTATTATCCTTTACAAACCAATGTTGAGCCTATTTTACCCATTGTTCTTTACTTTAGCTCATCACTAACTCTAAGCAGAAAACAATAATGTCCTTAATTTGAATCCTTGATTAGCTTAGACTAGTAAGAGTGCTCATGAATTAAGTATGGGGAAAGTGGGTTTGGAAACGTTTGGTTTGGGAATTGTGTATGTTAGACTTTGTGTGAAAATGTGAAAAATGTCAAGAACATGTTTATGAATTCAATATCTTAATCATATGCATTAAAAAAAAGAAAAAAAAAGAAAAAAAGAGCAGAAAAATAAAAAGGGGACAAAAATGTCCCAAAATAAATGGTGATAGCAATGCACACGTACTGTACTCAAAACTTGGAATGCATAAATATGTAGTAAACGTAGTTAATGGGTAGTTATTGATTTTATATTATGATTACATGGATTGTCCTAAGTTAGGTGGAAAGTTTAAGTTGATTAAGGATTCATATTTTAGTCTACTTGGCCAAATACAATCCTACCTTGACCCTAACCCCATTACAACCCTTAAAAGACTTCTTGATTTGTGTATTGGTGCATTAAATTTTTGTTGATTGTTAGATGAAGAGCAAGCTATAGAAAGCAAGATTAGTAGAGAATTGAGAGAATTGACCCTAGAAACTTGAGAGTTAGAATGATGTACACTACCAGTAAGGGTTCAGTACTTAATTCTATGTTCCCTGCTTTCATGAGCTATCTTCTTCTTGCAAGTTATTTGTATTGTATTTTGTGATTTGAATTAGTGAAATCTAGTTCATATTTGTTCTTGAAAGATTTATTTACCTTTTCACCAAGTAGGTAGAATCATCTTTGCATGTAGTTGCATTCATATAGATAGGTTGCATTTCATACATTCTATCATTCCTCTTCACTCCTTTATAGCTTCTCTTGAGCTTAGCATGAGAACATGCTAATGTTTAAGTGTGGGGAGGTTGATAAACCACTATTTTATGGTTTATCTTGTGCTCAATTGAGTGGTTTTTATCAAGCCTTTGCCCACTTATTCATACTATTTGCATGATTTTACAATTCCTTCCTGATTTCGTGCTATGATTAAAAACATGCTTCTTTGGCTTTTATTTTCTTTTATTTAAATCCTCTCTTATTACCATTAGATGCCTTGATATGTGTGTTAAGTAATTTCAGAGATTACAGGGCAGGAATGGCTTAGAGGATGGAAAGGAGGCATGCAAAAGTGGAAGGAATACAAGAAGTTTAAGGAACTGCAAAGCTATCAGCCTGACCCTCTCGTACTAAAACGATCATACCTTGAGCAATAGAGGTCCAAATGACGCAATTCTAGTTGCGTTGGAAAGCTAACGTCCGGGGCTTTGATTTGATATATAATTTGCCATAGTGGCCGTACAGATAGGCGACGCGAACGTGTGCTCTACGCAGACGCATTGCAGTGACAAAAATCAGCGTGGCAGATTTCATAACCAGCAAATTCTGGGCTGTTTTTGACTCAGTTCTCAGCCCAGAAAACATAGATTAGAAGCTATAAAGAGGGGGAATGCATCCATTCATAATCAATCATTCATAACTTACACTTTTCATAATTTAAATGTAGTTTTTAGAGAGAGAGGCTCTCTCATCTCTCTTAGGATTATGATTAGGATTCCTCTTAAAGGATTTGGATTTATTATTATTTCAACTTCCAATTTTTCTTCTTCATCACAGGTTCAATGTTCCTTTTATTTATCTTTTCAATCTAATTTATGAAACTTGTCTATTTTAGAATTGATATCTTTATTTAATATAATTTGAGGTATTTCAAACTTCTGATTACTTTTTCCTATTTTTAATTTAGATTATTTACTATTGGCTCTGGTTGATTAATTGGTAACTCTTGAGTTGTCAAACTCATCGTGATTGATAATTATTATTCTTGCTGATTATTGATGAGAATTATACTTTTGCTCCCACTAAGTCAACCTCTAACTATGAAGGCCAGTTAAGTGGACAAATTAATTTAATACCTAAAGTCCTAGTCAACTCCTTAAGGAAATGGCCTTCATAGTTAGAGGTTGACTTAGTGGGAGCAAAAGTATAATTCTCATCACCATTTATAAAGATAACTAGGATAGGAATTCCAGTTTTCATACCTCGTCAATAGTTTTATTAGTTATTAATTTATTTATTCCTGCAATCTATTTCTCTTTTTCAAACCTTTTCAAAAACCCCAAAATATACATTTGCATAACTAATAACAAATCATACTTCCCTGCAATTCCTTGAGAAGACGGTTTAAATATTTCGGTTATCAATTCTAAAGGGGTTTGTTACTTGTGACAACCAAAATGTTTGTAAGAAAGAACTTTGTTGGTTTAGAAGCTATACTTACAACGGGAATTTATTCTAAATTCTAGACCACGCAAAAGTCCGCTCTTCATTGTCACTGAATAGTGCAAAATTGAGAAATGCCAAAACCAATTCCTTAATGTAAAAAGGAAACAATTTATAGAAAATTGGGCAGCATTCCGACTAAAATTGGATGTTCCTGGGAAACAAATAGCAAGAAAATAAAATAGTTCATATGAATTGAAATAAGGCTGCAAATAGACATAAATTACATGAGTATGAAAGAGCAATGTAACAGCAGCATGAAACAGTTGAGAGTAGCATATGAACAGTATGAACATCACAACCAGAGCAAAATTGCAGAATAAGTAAAATAAGCAACAAGTGCGGCACAATTATCAGACCTAAATTCGCTAACCACATCCTAGCTACCTAACCACCTAGAATCCACTACGAACATGCATCTCTAACTATCCTAAATTGAACAAATTCGGATCAATATGCAACTTACTAGGAATGAAAAAGAAATCGGTGTACGGTGAAACCTGGTATGTGTAAGAAAAAGGATAAGGCAGATGGAAGGTAGTGGTGATATGGCGGCACCGGGAGGGACACGGCGGCGCGCTGGTGGAAGATGGCCGTCGGAGGTTGGCCGCAGTGGGGCAGAGCTACGTGGTTGGGTGTGGTGGTGTAGGAGGTGTGGAGTTGCAGAGAAGAGAGAAAGAGGGGGGTTGGGGTTTGGGGAATGCGACGGGTTAGGGTTTGCGTGATTTGGAGTTAGTGATCGCAATTCCACGCGAACCGTGGAGAACGCGATCGCGTGAGTAGGGGGAAAGATGGGTGACGCGGACTCGTGAAGCACGCGAATGCGTCACTGGAATTTGTGCTAGACGCACAGTTCCAGCGTCGTTCTCACGCAACTCTCTGTTTAATTTAGGGGGCCATAATATCCATGCGACGCGGTCGCGTCACTCACGCTTTCACGTGGGATGGGTGTTGTGCAAGTGACATGTTCGCGTCAGGGACGCGCACGCGTGGGTCGTTTTGTGCTAAACGCACACCAGCCGCATGATTCCAGCCCAAATTTCTGGGCGTTGGATCTTTACGCCGATATCTAGATCACGTGTTCGCGTGAGTGACGCGGAGGCGTGGTAGGCATATTTCGCAACTGACGCGAGCACGTGGGGCACACGGTCGCGTAGAACAATTTGTGCCAAAGGCACGCCTCTAGCCATGCTTTAGCGTGACTTTCTGTTCACTTTCTTTTTCTTCCTAATGCATGTGTGACGCAGACGCGTCAGCGACGCTGTCACGTCGCGTGCTGTCTCTCTCTCTTTTTTTTATGCAGTATGCAGAATGCAAAATGCAATGAATGTGATGCAAAAATTCCAGTTTCAAACAAAATTCAAAAACAGAGTGAAATGGAGAACGAACGATCATACAATGGTGGGTTGTCTCCCACCTAGCACTTTTAGTTAAAGTCCTTAAGTTGGACATTTGATGAGCTTCCTGCTATGGTGGCTTGTGCTTGAATTCGTCCAGAAATCTCCACCAGTGTTTGGAATGCAAAAATTATGGGGTCCCAAACAAGGTGCGTAAAACCTTTGAGTAGTTTCAAACAGGTTTCTAGGTTCCTGGGGTGTTGAATGTCATAATAGATTCCAGGATCCCAAACTCTACTTTTACACTCATTTTTATCTTGATCTACATTTTTTCAGTCGGGTGGTGAGTAGTCTGAATTCTCACTGCAGTGACCAAACAGCTTCCGAGATCATTTCGATTGAGCTTGACACCAATCCTTGCACCTCAAATTGAGGTGTGAAACCTCATTAAATCTTGCATACCAACGCTGAGTGCGAGTCATTTCCCTTTTTCTCGTAAAGTCGCAAAGAGCTCTAAGCTGGCCATCTGTTTCAAGCAAACCATATTCAAGTGGAAAGGTAAAGATAAAGGTCAAGGATTTTACCCACTTGAAGTTTGCATTGGGTGGTAATGGCCTTGGGATCAGTGTTTCCAGTGGTTCTGCAAGCTCTACTCCCTTGTGGTCTTCAGTGAATTCCTCCACTTCTTTGCAAATTTCTTCCATATCAACCATGTCTTGAACAAAGTCATCGATATCTTCCTCACCACTTGAGTCATAATTGGGAGGTTGAGAAAATTCTACCTCTGCATCATCTTCGTATTCACTTGGGGAAGATTCTTCTATCTCAAAGACTTCACTTGCGGATGCAAGTTCATTACTAAGAGAACTTGACTTGTAATCATCATCATCAAGGAAACATGTGTCTTGGGTTATTCCGTCCAATTCCTCATAAGATACTTGCCTTGTGGGTTGTGCACTATCCTCCTTAGCATCAATTGTAACGTCTTCGATGGAGTTCTCCACAACTCTTGAATCCTGCGGAGGTTCGGCATCTCCTAAATCTTCAACCAACTCTTCTTTTTCTATGGTGATAGCTTCCTTTACTTGCTCTAGTACGAAGTTATGCTCTATACTGTCCACTAGAGTTTCTAGTGTTTCCTTCATGCTACGTTCTTCATTAGATTCTCCACATGAAGCTATAGGAGTTCGTTGGGTGTCCGAACGCCTGGAAGATAATTGATTTATTGCTTGCTCCAGTTGATGAAGGGTTACATAAAATTGATCTACTAATTCTTTGAAGCGAACTTGTAATTCTTGAGTGGATGGATATGGACATGGTGCATAGGGAAGTGGTGGTTCTTGGGAGTAATTGGATTGGCATTGGGGTGAATAAGGATCATACAGTGGCAAATAGTGAAAAGAAGCTTGTGATGAGTGTGGTGGTTTGAAGCTATGTTGAGAGGATGGTCCATGATCATAGGGTGGGGCTCATTGGTAAGTACAAGGGGGTCCACCATATCAATCAGTTTGGTATGCATTGTAGAATGGTCTCTGTCCATGATATCTTCGAAGGTGTTTTTGCCTAAAGGGTTGATCATACCCTCTTGGCTCCATCCATCTTTGATTGCTTAGACCGTGATACATATTCCTGTTATAGCTTCTATTCCTTTCAACAAAATTAGAACCAAACTCAAAGCAGGAGGGGTGAGAATTCATAGTAGCTATCAGAAATAAGAAGGAAAAATAAAAACAAATGAACAAGTAAAAGAAAAATATTTACAATAACCAATAATAAGGCACACGTTTGCAATTCCCTGGCAACGGCGCCATTTTGACGATCGGATTTTCTATCGGCAAAGAAATTCACAAATATGTGATCACATTGTAAGTATAGCTTCTAAACCAACAGAAAATATTTTCATACAAACGTTTGGTTGTCACAAGTAACAAACCCAATAAAATTTATAAACCGACGTATTCAAACCTCAGGTCATCTTCTCAAGGAATTGCAGGGTAGTATGATTTATTATTGGTTATGGAAAATAGTATTTTTGGGTTTTAGAAAGGTTTGAACAAGAGAAATGAATTGCAGGAATTAATAAATTAATGACGAAGAAATCTCTTGGCAAGGTATGAAAACTGGAAGTCCTATCCTAGTTATCCTTATCAATAGTAATGAGAATTATACTTTTGCTCCCATTAAGTCAACCTCTAACTATGAAGGTAAGCTAAGTGGACAAATCAATTTAACACCTAAAGTCCTAGTCAACTCCTGAGGAAAGACTAGAGTTATAGGAATCTAAATCAATCAGCAAAGATATTAATTATCAATCACGATGAGTTTGACAACTCAAGAGTCACCAATTAATCAACCAAAGCCAAAAGGGAAAAATCTGAATTATAAATAGGAAAAAGCAATCATAAGTCTGAAATACCTCAAATTATATTAATCAAGAAAATCATAACATGAATGGTCCATAAGCCAAATTGGTAACATATATAATTAACAAATGAGAGAAGTCAAAATAAAGGAATACTGAACCTGATATGAAGATGAAATAATCCTAAGGTTAAGAGAAACTCTAAGTCCTAAATCCTAATCCTAAGAAAGAGGAGAGAACCTCTCTCTCTAAAAACTACATCTAAATCTAAAACTATCTATGAATGTATATTGTATGAAGTATCCAGTATCTCCATGAAAGGATAGATTCCTCCATTTATAACCCTTTAATCTGTGTTCTCTGGGCTTGGATCTGGGCTAAAAGGGCCCAGAAGTCGCTGGGGCCGACATCTGCAAATTCTGCAGATCGCGCACGTCACGCAGTCGTATCATCTGGAGTGTTGCTCTTCCACGCGGTTTCGTCAGTCATGCGCCCACGTCAGTTGTGTTTCACAAGTCACGCGTTCGCGTCATCCATGCACTCGCGTCGATTGTCTTTTGCACTGAGCACGCGTTCACGTCATCCATGCGGATGCGTCACTGCAAGTTTCTCCAAGACTCCAATTTGTGCTTTTCTTCCATTTTTTGTATGTTTCCTTTCCATCCTTTAAGTCATTTCTGCCCTATAAAACCTGAAAGTACTCAACACACAAATCACGGCATCGAATGGTAATAAAGGATAATTAAATTTTGATTATTTTAAAGCATAGGAAACATGTTTTCTCATATGTCATATCCTAAGGAAGGAATTATAAAACCATGCAAGTTCATATGAATAAGTAGGTGAAGAGTTGATAAAATCATCCAATTTAAGCACAAGAGGGTATTTGCTTAAGTAGGTGAAGAGTTGATAAAATCATCCAATTTATCATTCTCCAATCCTTCTTATGACTTAAGATCTCTTTCATGAACTTAGCATAAGAGGGTATTTGCTTAAGTGCCTATGCAAACGGAATCTTGATTTCAAGAGTCCTAAGATAGTATGCAAAGTGGGAAAATTGTTTATCCTGTTCCGCTTGGCGGAGTTTCTGAGGATATGGTATTTTGGCTTTGTATTCTTCAACCTTGGTTGCTGTAGGTTTATTTCCTACAAAGGTAGGTTGAGAAGCCTTCTTGAGGGAGTTATTATTAGCACTTTCAAGTGTCTGACCCCTCAAAGGCGTTTGAACGCCAGGATTGGGGCTGGATTGGCGTTTAATGCCAGATTCCCTCCCCTTTCTGGCATTTGAACACCAGAACTGAACATGGTTTGGGCATTTAACGCCACTTTTTCTCCCTTTTCTGGCGTTTAAACGCCAGAACTGGGCGTCCATTGGGCGTTTAACGCCGGTTTTTCACCCTTTTCTGGTGTTTGAACGCCAGAATCATTCCTCTCTGGGCTCTTACTGTCCTCAGAGGCATTTTGGGTAGCAGTCTGCTGCTTTGAGCTGAGGTATTCAATGTTTTTCCACTCCTTAATTGAACTGCTGGCACTCTTCTATTATCTGTTTTGATATTTGCCGTCTTGTTTGGTCAAGCTGTGCTTCCATGTTCCGGTTAGCATCCTTAATGTCTTGTAACATCTCTTTAAATTCTACTAACTATTATGTCAGATAACATAAATGCTGATTGATTTTAGCAACTTGTTCCAGAGGACTAAGTTTAGTGGATACTGCCTTAGCCTCTTTTTTTATGGAGGACTCACTACTTAAGTACAGATACTGATTTCTGGCAACTGTATCAATGAGCTCTTGAGCTTCTTCAATTGTTTTTCTCGTGTGTATAGATCCACCAACTGAGTGGTCTAGAGATATCTGAGCTTTCGCTGTAAGCCCGTAGTAGAAGATGTCTAACTGCACCCATTCTAAAAACATTTCAGAGGGGGCATTTCCTTAGCATATCTCTGTACCTCTCTCAAGCATTGTAAAGGTATTCATTATCCTTTTGTTTAAAGCCTTGGATGTCCAGCCTTAACTGTGTCATCCTCTTGGGAGGGAAATATTGATTCAGGAATTTGTCTCACAACTGTTTCCATGTTCTTATGCTAGCTTTAGGTTGGTTATTTAACCACCGCTTAGCTTGGTCTTTTAAAGCAAATGGAAATAGTAATAATCTGTAGACATCTTGATCTACTTCCTTATCATGTACCGTGTCAGCAATTTGTGAGAACTGTGCCAGAAACTCAGTAGGTTTTTTCCTGTGGAAGACCGGAATACTAGTAATTTTGCTACACCATGATAATGAGCTGAGGATTCAACTCAAAACTACTGACTCCGATGGAGGGTATACAGATACTACTCCCATATGAAGCAGTAGTGGGGTTAGCATATGACCCCAGAGTCCTTCTGGACTGTTCATTTCCACTTAGGTCCATGATGGAGTAAGGGAGATGATGTAGATAAAAATTTTATTTTATATTTATTTATTTATATATGTATTTTTTGAATTAGTAAAATAAAAATAAGAAAAACTAAAATAAAAAAATAAAGAAAGATTTAAAAATATTTTATGAAGATTTTCGATAAAGTGAGGAGAGAGAAAATGGTTAGGATGTCTTTGAAAAAGATATGATTTTAAAAATCTTAAAAGGATATGATTTGAAAAAATTTGACCAAGTCAACCCAAGGGATTCAAAAATTATGAGAAATTAAAGGAAAAGATATTTTTTTATTTTTAAATTTTATTATGAAAGAGAAAAACACACAAAAGACACAAGACTTAAAATTTTTAGAACCAATGCTCTTTGTTTTCAAAAATTTTGGAGGGAAAACACCAAGGCACACCAAACTTAAAATTTTTAAGATCAAAACACAAAGAAGACTCAAGAACACCTTGAAGACTCACAAGAACAACAAGAACAAAAGATAGAACACCAAACTTAAAATTTTTTAGAAAACCAAAATAAAATTTTTGAAAACTAAAGAAAAGTTAACAAGAGAACACCAAACTTAAAGTTTGGCATAAGATTTAATCAAATAAAAATTATTTTTGAAAAAGTTTTAAAAGCAAGATACCCAATTACCAAGAACATAAGCACAATGCTCTAGCCAACTGAGCTATAAATTTTACGTGTTTTAAAAATGTATTTTTATTTAAAAACATGCAATTGACACCAAACTTAAGATATGAAACTAAACTAAAAAAATACTCCAAGAAAAATTAAAAACTAATAAAGAAAAATAATATTTTTGAAAGATTTTTAAAAAGAAATAATAAAAGATGCAATCCTAGTGACTCTAAACCAAAAAGACAAATTTTTCCTAATCTAAGTAACAAGATAAACCGTCAGTTGTTCAAACTCGATCAATCCCCAGCAACGGTGCCAAAAACATGGTGCACGAAAATTACACTTATACTATGTAATTCCGCACAACTAACCAGCAAGTGCACTGGGTCGTCCAAGTAATACCTTACATGAGTAAGGGTCGATCCCACGGAGATTGCCAGCTTGAAGTAAGATATGGTTATCTTATTATTCTTAGTCAGGATATAAATAAGGTTCTTTAATTTTAATTGTAAAAAGTGAAAGAGCATGAAATGAATAATTGTTACGCAGTAATGGAGAATGGGTTGGAGTTTGGAGATGCTTTGTCCTTTGAATTTCTGCTTTCTTATTGTCTTCTTCTTCATGCACGCAATTTCCTTCCATGGCAAGCTTTATGTTGGTGGATTACCGTTGTCAATGGCTACCAGTCGTCCTCTCAGTGAAAAGGGTCCATGTACATGGCTAATCATCTGTTGGTTCTCACTAATGTTGGAATAGGATCCATTGATCCTTTTGCGTCTGTCACCATGCCCAGCATTCATGAGTTTCAGGCTCGTCACAGTCATCCCTTCCCGGATCCTACTCGGAATACCACAGACAAGGTTTAGACTTTCTAGATGTCAGGAATGCTGCCAATTGATTCCAGCTTATACCACGAAGACTATGATCTCACGGATTTAAATGCTCTGTTGTCAAGAGAGGCAGTCAAACTCGTCAGCTAGGAACACAAGAGACATCCATTCAATCTAAGGTAAAACGAAAGTCATTGTCAGGCACGCGTTCATAGGTTAAGAATGGTGATGAGTGTCACGGATCATCACATTCACCATGTTGAAGTGCGAATGAACATCTTAGAATAAAAACAAGCGAGATTGAATAGAAAACAAAAATACTTGCATTAATTCATCGAGATGCTGCAGAGCTCCTCACCACCAACCATGGGGTTTAGAGACTCATGCCGTCAAAGGTACAATTTCAAATGTAAAAAATGTCATGAGATCCAAAATAAATCTCTAAAAGTAGTTTTTATATTCAACTAGTAACCTAGGTTTACAGAAAATGAGTAAACTAAGATAGATAGTGCAGAAATCCACTTCTGGGGCCCACTTGGTGTGTGCTGGGGCTGAGCATTGAAGCTTTCATGTGCATAGGCTATTCTTGGAGTCAAACGCCAGTTTGTAACATATTTTTGGTGTTTAAATCTGGTTTGTAACTTGTTTCTAGCATTTGACGCCAGAATAGGGCAGAAAGCTAGCATTAAACGCCAGTTTGCATCATCTAAACTTGGGAAAAGTATGGACTTTTATATATTGCTGGAAAGCCCTGGATGTCTACTTTCCAACGCAATTGAGAGCGCGTCATTTGGATTTTGGTAGCTCCAAATACTCCACTTCGAGTGCAGGGAGGTCAGATTCCGACTGCATCAGCAGTCCTCTATCAGCCTCATAATCAGATTTTTGCTCAGGTCCTTCAATTTCAGCCAGAAAATACCTGAAATCACAGAAAAACACACAAACTCATAGTAAAGTCCAGAAATGTGATTTTTGCATAAAAACTAATAAAAATATACTAAAAAGTAGCTAGATCCTACTAAAAACTATATTAAAACACCCCCAAAAAGCGTAAAAAATATCCACTCATCAATAATTCAAAAGGGCATAATTGATCTCAATCCTTAAGTCCTAGTCAACTCACTAATTACTTAGTGAAAGACTAGCGTCAATGGAAATCAAACCAACTAACAATCCTAACACAATGTAGAATAGACATCCATAACTCAGGTTCACCTAATTACCCAATTCCTAACCAAGAGGGTGAAAAACTATACAAGAACTAGAAGAGACATTTTGTCAAACACCTAGCATGCATAAAAGAGAAAAATATCATAATTTGCAATAAAATAAAATCACAACTACCAATTGCATGAGAATAATAATAGAAACTCAACAAATATTAAAGAAAGATAAAATATCAAAATTGCATTAATAAAACCAAAATTGACAAGAGTATTCATAAACTAAAAATGGAAAAGTGAGAAAATAACAAAAGAGATGAAGATGATCAAGACAAGAAAGCTTGAAAGCATAACTGAAATTACACTAAAAAAAGAATAAATACTGAAATTAAAGAAAAATTAAACTAAGAAACCCTAATTCTAGAGAGAAAGGGGAGCTTCTCTCTCTAGAAAAACTAAACAAAAACATGTAAAAACCTAAACCTAAGTGCTCCCCCCTTCATCCTTCTTTACTTTGGCTTGAAATAGGTTCAGAAATGAATTGGACTGGATTTTAGAGGCCAAGAATTCGCCCCCAGCGATTTGCAATTAATGAGCTCACGTGCCAGGACTTGTGCGTACGAACAGGTGTGTGCGTACGCACACTTGCTAAGTCCTGACTTGTGCGTACGCACATATTGTGTGTGTATGCACTCTTAAACTTATGTCCAGTATAATAAATTGTATATCATTTTGAAGCCCCAGACGTTAGCTTTCCAATGTCACTAGAAGCGTCTCATTTGGACCTCTGTAGCTTAAGTTATGATCACTTTAGTATCAAGAGGTAAGGATTGAGAGCTTTACAAATCCTTCATTTCTTGAATTCTTCCACTTTATATGCTTTCCTTCCACTTTCTCAAGCCATTTGATGCACAGAAAATCACCGATTAAGAGTTTATAAAGAAAACAGCATTGCAAGTATAACTCTTAACCAATGAAGATATCGCGTATTAATTTAAAAGAGTTGTCACAAAATTTAAAAATAAAATACTTGGAGTGTGAATCCCAGGTCGTCTCCCAACGAGTTGACAAAAGAGTGCTATTTTATTGATTAGAGGTTTTCCAAGGATTTTTTTAAGAGTTGAAGAACAGAAAGATAAATGATTGAGAATTTATATAATCAAATAAAAGCCTTGACCAGGGGTAGATTAATTGGAAGTTCTATCCTTGTTGGAATTTATCAAGTGTAGCTTCAAGAGGTTGTTATTTTCACTTAGTTAACCCTTACTAAATAAAGGAAAGTCAAGTAATTGAGCTAACTCTTATTTGCAAGTCCTAATCCTCTCCCTTGGGAAGAATTAGCGTTAGTAAATAGAAAATTAGCCAATAACTTCCAAATTAACTAATCGCTTGAGCATTCCAACTCAAGGGTCTCCTTTTAATCAACCCCTAAGTCAAGTGGGAGTTCTACTCCATTGACATGAATATAACTTTCACAGAATTAAAAGAGGAATAAAAGGAAGACATGATAAACAATAACTGAAAATTAATTAAAAGTAAAAATGGTTCTTTGCATTAATAAATTCTAAAAACAATCCAATTGTAACTCTGAATAAGGATTAAGGATATGAAAGAGTAATAGACAAAGGAAACAAACTGGAATAAATGAAACTTCAACGGAGGTAGCAACTCTTCTCAATATCCAAATCAATAGCAAAAAGCAATAATATTTAAAGAACTATGAATGTGAAGAAAAACTATGTAGAATGAGAATGTGTGTTGAGTCTCTGCTGTTCTTTGGCTATAGTATGCATTTTTTGGCAGAAAAATGGGTCTAAGACTGGCCCGAAATCGCCTTGAGCATTTTCTGCAATTTCTGCAAATCGCGCATGTTACGCGTATGCGTCACTAATGCGTGCGCATCGTTTGGCAATTTTCCTTGTCACGCGCAGCGTCAGGCACGTGCACGCATCGTTGAGCAAACTCCATTTCACGTGCACGCGTGAACCATGCGTGCGCGTCGCTCCTCGCTGATTGTCTCCTTTATTTCTTGTGCTCTTTCCATTTTTGCAAGCTTCCTCTCCATCCTCCAAGCCATTCCTGCCCTATAAAGCCTGAAATCATTGAACACACAGATCACGGCATCGAATGGTAGAAAAGGGGAATTAAAATACACAAATTAGAGGCTTAGGAAGCAAGTTTTCAAACATATAACAAAACTAGAAAGGGATTGTATAACCATGCAATTTTTATGAATAAGTGTGCAAAGGTTTGATAAAAACCACTCAATTGAGCACAAGATAAACCATAAAATAGAGGTTTATCAATCTCCCCACACTTAAAAGTTAGCATGTCCTCATGCTAAGCTCAAGGAAACAAAAAGAATGAACAGGGGAAAGTAAGACTCGTTAAATGCAACCTATATATTAATGCAACTATATGCTAAGATGATTATGTCTACTCGATTGAAAATAAACAAATCCTCTAAGAAAAACATAAATCGAATTCCACTAATTCAAATCATACAATTAAAGGCAAGAAACTTGAAAGAAGATAGCTCATGAAAGCTGGGAACATAGAGTTAAGCTTGAATCCTCACTGGGAGTGTATATGCACTCTAGTCACTCAAGTGTATAGGATAATTCACTGTAGTCTCCTCTAATCATGCTTTCTAACACCTTGTTCTTCATCCAACCAGTCAAAAAATATCCAATGCACACATGCAAACATCATGAGGTCTTTCCTTAAGGTTGTAATGGGGCTTAGGTAGGGGTGAGGGTACATGTATGGCCAAGTGAGCTGAAAATTGAATCCTTGATTATCCTAAGTTCTCACCTAACACACACACACATTCCCTATGCTTCTAAAATCATGCCTAAATACCCATAATCTTACTTTGTATGTTGCACCTACTCATGCATTTAAATGTTCTTTTTATTTCACCTCATATGCATTGATTCTTTTTATTAAACTTATCATTTGGGGTGCTTTAAATTTATTTTTTTATTTAAGACTAGTAATGTGGTAAAATATGAAACAAATGGGGATTAATAGGCTCAAAGTGGCAAACAATGGATAATTAGAATGGTAGGCCATTTAGGATAGTGAGCTAATAACAAATGATGGCCTCAATCATACATATGCATGAATACATTAAATAATAGACATATAGAACGGAACAAACCATAGATTGCAATCATAGAGGAGAGAAAACACACAAGAATAAAAATCATGGTCAAATAATGTAACCATACAATTAGGCTCAAAATCTCACTAGGTTGTATGTTCTAGTTCTAAAACCATGTTCCAAATTACAATCTTCAAACAAGCTTAACATAGAATTTTGGTTTGAAAAAGTGAAATTTTTCAAAAATAGGGTCTTTGAAAAGAACTTATTATTTTTCAACCAAGTAGAGTATATGATGACCCAGAATTCACTACCCACATATAAAGTGAATCCGTTCTTTGGCAAGCGCACCAAATATCATCAAGTAATAACCCACTAGGAGTGGGATCGTATCCACAGAGATTAATGGGATTAAGCAAGCAATAGTTGGTTAATTATTTTAGTTAGACGATTCAAGTTTTAGTGATAATCAACAAGAAATGTAAATGACTTGAAATTAAAGGAAAGCAATAAAGTGCAAGGAAAGTAAATGGCAAGGAAAGTAAAGTACAAGAAAGTAAAGTGCTGGAAATGTAAAGTGCAGAAAATATAAACAACCATAAAGTAAAGGAAAGAAAGAAAGATTAAATAAACATTGGGGTAAAAAGATATTGCATTCTCCGGATTAATTAATTTCATCTCATCTTCAATCATGCAACTCATTGACCTCTTGGCAATCATGATTGATTGAGCCCCAGTTCCTTGGTGACTCAATCTCTCAAATCTTGAGCAATAGCCAATTCCTTGGTCTAATTGCTCATGAGAAGAGATAAAGAATGGTCCCTGATTATACCACACATCATCATAGGTCCAACTAGAGGGAGGATTATATGTCACCATATCCAAACACCATAACCCAAATCCTACTCAAGTGTGAGAAAGAATTTCAAGCATGGTTTTATGTTTCCTCTTCCAAGGTTCCCATAAAACCCAATTGCATTCAATCTCTTTTCCAAGATAATTGAATGCTAGAATGAAGAACAAAATCCTTTCTAGTAAATCAAAGTGAGATGAATAGAAGAAGAAGAATAAAAGCAATCAATCCATTGAAAAACAATAGAGCTCTCTTTCCCAATGGAAAAAGTTAGTAATTCATAACTAAATTATTTACAAAGTAAGAAAGAGAAGAGGAGAAATTGATGGTGAACTGAGAGGGTCCTAAGACTTCCCCCAATCCAGCATGACTAATTCTATGAAGCTAAGGCCTTTATATAGGCTTTCCAAAATTTCATACTTAAATGAAATTGAAAGCAAATTACAATGAAATGAAAATAAACTATTCTAGATGCTTCTTGTGGCCTTGATTGGTTGACAATTGTGGCTTGAATGAGAGTTGGAGTGGACTTGGTTGATGATTGGGGGCTGCAGAAAGAAGTTGGCGTGTGGTTCCAAGTGCCACTGCCACTTGATTTTCCCCTTTGGGGTATGACCCACTTTGCAACGTTGAAAATATGGAGTTGGTTGGGCCTCAAAATGAATGTCCACTACAAAAGTTTTATATATTTTTGAAAATCCCTAAATATTAGATTTCCAACACCTTTGAAATCAACTTATTTGGACCTCTGTAGCTTACGTTATGCTCATTTGAAGGTGAAGAGGTCAGTCTGTCAGGTAGCCCAACGTGCCACGCCCACTTCTGGCGTGCCACGCCCCATATGTTGTGAAGCTGGTGTGCCACGCCCAAAACTGGCATGCCACACCTCAATGATGCACCAAAATCTCCTCTATGGCCATTAGAACTGGCGTGCTACGCCCAGAATTCCAAGTGGCATGCCCATTATGAAAACAGAGCTGGCGTACCACGCCTTTGATATCAAGTGGCACGCCCAGGTTTTACAACGCTGAATTAATGGCCTTTTTCACCTCTATTTTTAATGTCCACCCTATAGTGTTATATATGGTTGGAAGGCTCTTGATGTCAGCTTTCCAACGCCACCAAGATCACATCATTTGGACCTCTACAATCCAAGTTATGTTCCATTAAAGATAGAGAGGTCAGGATGGTAACTATGCAGTGACGTGTTATATCTTTTTGGAAAGACCTGGATGTCTACATTCTAATGGCACTAGAATCACCCCATTTGGAGTTGTGTAGCTCAAGATATCTTCATTTGAATGAGAGGAGGTCAGTGTTGGCATATGCCCCGGCGTGCCACGCCCACTTCTTGGCGTGCCACGCCCATAGTGGGGCTCAAAATCACTCCTCTGGAAGTTAAGCCTGGCGTGCCACACCCAAGATACCAAGTGGCACGCCCTCTTTGAGATCTTGACTCACAACTTGGCGTGCCATGCCCATAGCTCTAAGTGGCATGCCCATTGTGTTATGTTAAGCAAACCTTCTCTATTTTATTAGCCTGACGTGCCATGCCCAGAGCTCCAAGTGGCATGCCAGCTTTCTTTGCTTCTTTTGGTGCTTTTTTTTGCTTCTTTTTCCCTAAAATTCAACACAACCCCATTTCAAAGCAATGTATCATAGTATTTATCATTTGGTTCATGAAATTGCATTGATTAGTGAGATTATGCTATTTTTTTGGTCCTTTTAGATAAGAAAAAGGGTACATGATGCGCAGTCATCACAACACCAAACTTAAACTTTGCTTGTTCTCCAGCAAACAAGAATCATGCAATAAAGTTTGACAAACCAAGGTGAGAAGAGTAACAATATTTATGTTCATGGTTGGCTAGTTTCTTATGCATGCTACAATCACAAAAGAAATTCAAATGATTGATGCTTCTATCTAGCTCATTTTATGAAACCTTTTTCTTTATGTTTCTTCCTTGAAGCAAGCTTTTAATTCTTTTCTTATCTTAGCTTCTTGAGTGCTTTGCACCATGTGTTGAAAGCTATGACTCTAAATGCTTTGTTTTCAAGTATTACCACTTGATATATAAGCACCACAAGCATTTAATTAGAGTACTCTTTAAGCTCATTTGTTTCTTTTCTTTACTCTCTAATCATTGATGCTCAGAGCCTTGAGCTTTGAGGGTGTGCTTTGCACTTGAGCCTAGCCTTGACTCTAAGTGTTTTGTTTTCAAGCTTTTTACTTGATACATAAACACCACAAGTACTTAACAAATGAATTGTCATTGGTACTCAGAGCCTTCAGCTTTCTCATTCTTTCCCTTTTTTTTTGCCTTATTTACATTTTGCTTCTTCGAGGTTTTCATGATTTTAAAAATTTCATAAAATGTCCTAGATGAGAACTTCAATTAAATAAATTCCAATGCAATTGAGCAACAATAATCATGCTAGCCTTCCAATACTTATATGCCCATGCCTAGTTCTTCTTTAATGACCTTGTTTGTTTATGATCATGAAACTAAATTGCTTTTGAACTCGCAAAACTCAAGATGGTAGTCATAATGTCATAGCACATGTTACAATTCAACAATCAAGCTATGCTTATTCTCAACACATATGTATACAAAGGAAATAGAAGACAATCATGCAACTTAAATGTACTGGAAACAAATAAGAGGAAAAGAAACTTTACCACCTTGTAATTCATCTTCATTGTTGTTATCACTTTCCTCCTATTCTTCCCCTTCCCACACCAAACTTAGAATGATTACTTGTCCTCAAGCAACAAATAAAATAGTGGTGATGGGGTTTATGATAGGTCATGAATGTCTTAAAACAATAATGTGTGAGTAATACATACGGTTAGGCAAGCAAAATGATACAATAAAGGCACAAGAAGTGAAAACGGGGACAATGTGATTGCATTATTAAGTGGTGTGCATGGTACATAGCATGGAAGATAGGTGGCAACACCAAACTTAGTGTGACACTTTCATTTTAGAATGATGCAAGTACCTAGTGAAGATTGAAAATCAATTTGTTGCATGGCAACACCAAACTTAGAATGCAATCATATGCCAATTTATTGAAAATAAACAAAGAAAAGAAAGGAAATGTTACCTACTGTTGGGTTGCCTCCCAACAAGTGCTCTTTTAATGTCATTAGCTTGACATGTTGTTCTCAACTTTTTTCCTCTTCTTCTAGTTTGTTAAGAGGAATGACCTCAAGAGGAAGGAAGAGCAAGTTAATGTCCCCTGTTTTGAGTGCCTCCCAGCAAGCTTTCTTTCATTGTTAGCTTGAGTGAAGTTGCTTGTTGGGATAGGGGTGGGATTGCTTTTGGTTGACCTTTTCTTGTTCATGAATGTTGTCCTTCTTATCTTGGTCACAATCCTTATTTTGGTGCTTTTGTTGATTGCCTTCACTTCTTTGTTTTCAGAACATGGGTGTTGTGAGATGGTTGGAGTATCCTCTTTATCAAGAACATCTTGGAATAGTGGCTCACTTGGTACAAGGATCTCTTTCTCCTGCTCTACCAATTCCTCATTTTCACCCTCATTAAGAACTTCTCCACTCCTTAGACTGATGGCATGATATTCATTCCCAGGCCAAGGGAAGACATTGGTTGGTTCATCAACAAAATGTTGTGCCAATTGTCTCAATTGCTTTTCTTGATTTCTCCTTGAGATTTTCATATCTTCAATCACTTCTCTTACATTTTGCCTTAAGAACTCAATGAGTTGGGCAATGAAGAGATATCCACTGGAAAGTTCTTCCATTGCAAATTCTAGAAGATTTTGTGGAAGTGCATAGGTTGGACAATTATGGGATGATAGTCCTTGAAGAATGGGGTATGCAACATTAAAATTCCTTCCAAACCCAAAATTTTTATAGTTTTTATAACAATATGAACTATTTTGGGGCTCTAGGAGGTATTCCATTTCATTTGATTGCTCATATTCTATCATTCTTTGGTGATATTCCTAGCCACCATTAGGAAAATGACTATAATCATTTTATGGTGGTGGGAAATATCACATATGACATGATTGATCAAAAAATGAGGTAGACTCCATTCTTACATGCAAAATGCTCTGTCTCAAACAATAATCACCAATAGAAATTGGAATCCCCATTGTCACAGAAGAGGGATTTTTAGTGAGGCAATAACACAAACACCTTAGTAGCAAGAGAAAATTAAAAGAAATTAAATGACAAAAACAAAAAGAAAGAAAAAATGTCTAATCTAGTTAATCAATCAACCGGTAGTTTGTTAATTACAATTAATCCCCGGCAACAGTGCCATAAAACTTGATCGATCTGGAATTCACTACCCACATATAAAGTGAATCCGTTCTTTGGCAAGCGCACCAAATATCGTCAACTAATAACCCACTAGGAGTGTGATCGTATCCACAGAGATTAATGGGATTAAGCAAGCAATAGTTGGTTAATTATTCTAGTTAGACGATTCAGGTTTTAGTGATAATCAACAAGAAATGTAAATGACTTGAAATTAAAGGAAAGCAATAAAGTGCAAGGAAAGTAAATGGCAAGGAAAGTAAAGTACAAGAAAGTAAAGTGCTGGAAATGTAAAGTGCAGAAAATATAAACAACCATAAAGTAAAGGAAAGAAAGAATGATTAAATAAACATTGGGGTAAAGAGATATTGCATTCTCCGGATTAATTAATTTCATCTCATCTTCAATCATGCAACTCATTGACCTCTTGGCAATCATGATTGATTGAGCCCCAGTTCCTTGGTGACTCAATCTCTCAAATCTTGAGCAATAGCCAATTCCTTGGTCTAATTGCTCATGAGAAGAGATAAAGAATGGTCCCTGATTATACCACACATCATCATAGGTCCAAGTAGAGGGAGGATTATATGTCACCATATCCAAACACCATAACCCAAATCCTACTCAAGTGTGAGAAAGAATTTCAAGCATGGTTTTATGTTTCCTCTTCCAAGGTTCCCATAAAACCCAATTGCATTCAATCTCTTTTCCAAGATAATTGAATGCTAGAATGAAGAACAAAATCCTTTCTAGTAAATCAAAGTGAGATGAACAGAAGAAGAAGAATAAAAGCAATCAATCCATTGAAAAACAATAGAGCTCTCTTTCCCAATGGAAAGAGTTAGTAATTCATAACTAAATTATTTACAAAGTAAAAAAGAGAAGAGGAGAAATTGATGGTGAACTGAGAGGGTCCTAAGACATCCTCCAATCCAGCATGACTAATTCTATGAAGCTAAGGCCTTTATATAGGCTTTCCAAAATTTCATACTTAAATGAAATTGAAAGCAAATTACAATGAAATGAAAATAAACTATTCTAGATGCTTCTTGTGGCCTTGATTGGTTGAAAATTGTGGCTTGAATGAGAGTTGGAGTGGACTTGGTTGAAGGTTGGGGGCTGCAGGAAAAAGTTGGCATGTGGTTCCAAGTGCCACTCCCACTTGATTTTGCCCTTTGGGGTATGACCCACTTTGCAACGTTGAACGTATGGAGTTGGTTGGGCCTCAAAATGAATGTCCACTATAAAATATTATATATTATTGGAAAGCCCTGAATGTTAGCTTTCCAACGCCCTTGAAATCAACTTATTTGGACCTTTGTAGCTCAAGTTATGCCCAGTTGAAGGTGAAGAGGTCAGTCTGTCAGGTAGCCCAGCGTGCCACGCCCACTTCTGGTGTGCCACGCCCCATATGTTGTGAAGCTGGCATGCCACACCCAAAACTGGCGTGCCACGCCTCAATGATGCACCAAAATCTCCTCTTTGGCGTGCCCAGAATTCCAAGAGGCATGCCCATTATGAAAATAGAGCTGGCGTGCCACGCCTTCGATATCAAATGGCACGCCCAGGTTTTACAATGCTGAATTAATGGCCTTTTTCACCTCTAGTTGTTATGTCCACCCTAAAGTGTTAGATATGGTTGGAAAGCGCTTGATGTCAGCATTCCAACGCCACCAAGTTCACATCATTTGGACCTCTATAACTCATGTTATGTTCCTTTGAAGATGAAGAGGTCAAGCTCGTAACTCTGCAGTGATGTGTTTTGCTCACTGTGATTTCGGGGTCAATATCTCCCCCAATTCTAGTGTCAATCATAAAGTGTTATATATGTTTGGAAAGCCTTGGATATCTACTTTCTAATTGCACTAGAATCACCCCATTTGGAGTTGTGTATCTCAAGATATCTTTATTTGAATAAGAAGAGGTCAGGCTGGCATATGCCCCGGCGTGCCACGCCCACTTCTTGGCGTGCCACGCCCATAGTGGGGCTCAAAATCACTCCTCTGGAAGTTAAGCCTGGCACGCCCAAGACACCAAGTGGCACACCTTCTTTGAGATCTTGACTTCACAACTTGGCATGCCCCGCCCAAAGCTCTAAGTGGCACGCCCATTGTGTTGTGTTAAGCAAACCTTCTCTGTTTTATTGGCCTGGCGTGCCACGCTCAGAGCTCCAAGTGGCTTGCTAGCTTTCTTTACTTCTTTTGGTGCTTTTTTTTTTGCTTCTTTTTCCCTGAAATTCAATACAACCCCATTTCAAAGCAATGTACCATAATATTTATCATTTGGTTCATGAAATTGCATTGATTAATGAGATTATGCTCTTTTTATGGTCCTTTTAGATAAGAAAAAAGGTACATGATGCGCAGTCATTAGTATACATGCAACTAATTATTACTATGCAATCTATTCTATCTAAACAAAAAAGAAAAATTTATTTACTGGTGCTAAGAGAAAGAAGAGTTACCGCTGAAAGTCAGGTACTGACTGACCTCCCCACACTTAAAGCTTGACTCTGTCCTCGGTGCCATCAGTCAAGAACAAGGGGGGTCTGGTAATAGCATCTGCACAATCGGGGTTGGCATGGCTCCCCGTGCTGGTAGTTGAGGTGGAGTCCGGAGTGTCTGGTTCTTCTGTGGGTGGGTGGTTACCAACAATCAGCTCCTTGAGGTATGTAAATTGGTGCTTGTTACGGCGCTCCATGCGATCCAACCTCTGTAGGATTTGATGGAGCAGCTGATTTATTGAAGATGCTTGTGATGCAGAAGGAGAAGGGATATCTCTGGTCGGGTCTTCAGTCTGGCTTGTAGGGGCTGCTGTGAGTCTGATGTATTTTCCGTTCGGAACATATTGATCATCCCGAGGAAGCATGGCCTTAGTGTCCCCATCTCTGTAGGAGACTCCGGCTACCGAGACCAAATCTGAGACCAAGGTGGGAAAAGGTAAATTGCATGCAATCTGTACGTGTCCCATGGCTTGCCGGATGTGTCTTGGTAAGTTGAGAGGCTGGTCTGTAAGGATGCACCAGATGAGTACGGCCATGTCCGCAGTGAAGGAGGACTCGTGAGTGCTCGGAAAGACATAGTAGGACATAATCTGTGCCAACACTCGAGCCTCCAAGGTAAGTGCTAAAGCCAGTATGCTCTTCGGATGGGATCGATGGTAACCATGGATCCATGAGCTGCCAGGTAGTGCTATAGTTTTGAGAACATCGTCCCAGTCAAATTGGTATCGCTGGCGCTTGAGAAAGGCTTCTTGAAATGTGTCCAATCCTTCTGGTTACTGAATGGCCCTTTCAGAGATGGAGACTTGCTTTTGACGGACATAGACAGACTGCAGGTTTGGCATGTGAAAGTTGGAGTAGAATTCGACTACCTATGAAAGATTGACCTGTCGTGGCTGCTTCCGTAAGAAATCCCATTGTCTTCTGTCAATGTGGGGCTCTACCAAATCAACAACATTGATAGGGAGGATAAGAAGGTGCTCATTGTTGTAGTTCCTTGCAGCCAGAATGCTGCTCACAGTAGTGGTTAGAGAACCGCGCAGTGTCCCTTGCTGGAAAGGCTTTCTCAGTTTCTGCGACCTTAATGATCCTCTTTACCCACTTTGTTGAAGGCTTGACTGATGTTAAGGGTGATTCTTCTGCGAATGCTCTTTTTGTTCCTCTTCTTGCTGGTGGTTTGGTAGTGGCTTTCTCTTTTCCCTTCTTGGTGGCCATCCTGAAAGAGAAAAAGAAAGGTACATGTAAGTCCAAGGGTTAGAGGAAGGAAGAGGACCGTACAAGTGATGATCTTGCCAAGGTAAAGAAGGATGTCGTTAACACATGGTCGTGATTTCATGTAATTAGGACATCAATGAAAATATAGCAAGAAAGATGAAGACAATTAAATGCAAGATGTTTATTGGCATGCCAACAAAGGCATGAGTAGCATAGATCAAGCATTAATTGCGAAAAATGTATTATCACTTGTAACAAATTAACAATCACGTTTGTATTGACAACTATATTAAATTAATAAAACATGATAAGGATTTTGTGAAAAACAGGCATTATAGTAGAAGACTAGAATTCGTAAGAATGCACATTGCCATATGGGCTATTTCATAAAGACTTGGTATGCATGTTTTACATGATACGGAAAAAACTAAATTGGAATATACAGGCATCCTAAAAATAATTAATATTAATTGTCAAATAACTCCATAATAATAATTACAAGCAATTAGAAGAAAGTAGTCACCCAATTAGATTTCTAACACCAAGTAAAATAATGCAAAAGTAAATAATTCAGAAGATGAGAGGGAAAAATAGAAAGAAAGAACCTTGAGAAGAAGGTGATAAAGAGAGAAGTAATGGATGATGTGAGTTTAAGAAAATAGAAGGAACGGAGAAAAAGAAGAAAAGAGTAAGGAAAGAAGAAGAAGGAAAAGAATGGAGAATAAAGAACAAGGAAGAGAAAGGAAGAAGAGACAAGGAAGAAGAAAGAAATTAGGATTGGAAAAAAAATGAAAAAAGTGGCAGCGCAGGGATCTGGTAGTGTTGCGCGAATGACGCGGACGCGTGGTCCACGCACCGCGTGGGATGTGTAGAGAGGGAGGTGATGCGTAAGTGTTGGTCACGCGTACGCATGACCGTGTTTGTGCTACTAGCGCGAGGGTAACATGGCACTCGCACAACCCTCTATTTGTGTTGGGGTGTGTGCTAAAATGTCACATGACGCGTGCGCGTCACGCACACGCACGCGTGGGAGTGCTTATTGTGAAAGTGACTGATAAACCACTATTTCATGGTTTATATTGTGCTCAATTGAGTGGTTTTCATCAACTCTTTACCCACTTATTCATACAATTTGTTCTGAGGGTTACCTGAAACTTTAGGTCGATCTCGGACGAGATCTTCTGTACTGATTGGAGGTGATGGGTCTAGCTTGTGCATGGCGGCTGGAGCTGTCAGGTCCAATTTGTTGGACTGGCAATGCTGCTGATTCTTTGTCACCGGAGGGTGGTGGTACATGCAAGGGACTCCGATGCTTAAGTTAGTAAGGGTATTAAGCAGGTTTTTATGTAGAATCAGAGTATGAGTTATACCTAGGTGCTCCAGTGTATTTATAATAGCGTAGAGTGACCTTCTTAGATAAGATAAGTTAGTTATCTTATCGTATCTTTATCTTTTCTTCAAGTGAGGTCATCTTATATTCAAGGGAACCGCCCTTCTCTCTATAGGCTTAGGCTGCCTTAGGTTTTGGGGCACGGGCCTCCAATTGGGCCCTTGTTGGGCTTTCCTGGTGATTTGGCCGAGCTCTTTGAGAAGAGGTTGGATTATCCCGACCAGAAGAGGTTGGTCGTCTCGTTGCTAATCATCCCGGGTCAGACAGCTCGACCCAGGGTATGAACAGTGCCCTTGCTCGAGCTCGGTCTTTTTTGAGGTCGAGTATTAGTTTTAGGACTTCGATCCTTCTCTAGTGAAGCCGAACTCGAGCATTTTGTCGACTTCTTCTTTTTAGGGTTCTTCTTTGAATGCAGAATGTTTCCTTTTGAATTTTATTATTTTGAAAACACGCGTCCCCTTGCTTTGGGAATGTGCGAAGCTTTAATAACCTCATTAATTCTTTTTAATGCTCTGTTTCTTTCTTCTTTTTTGAACTTTTCACAAAAACGGTTTCTTTTCTCTGTTTCGTAACTTCCAATTTCTTTCTCAATTTTCTGTTTTGGCATGAATATTTGCATTTTTGCGTTTCTCCCTGCGACGTTGTTTGGTGATCGTTGGTGCTTTCTTTTCTCTAAAAGGCGATTTCGGTTTCTATTTTTCCATCCTCAGTTTCCCTCGAAGCTTCCTTTTTCAAGGTTGGTTCTCCTTTCTGCTTCTTTACTTCTTATGCCTTGGCTTCAGTTCTTTAGTAAAGTTTTAGTTTTGCTTGAATGCATGTTGGGAAGCTTGAACCTTTTTGTGTCCTCGTGCTTACTTGTTGCTGTGTTGCATGTTTTTTTGATTTTTATGAACCTATTTTATTTACCCAAAAGGATGCTCCTTTTGATGACTTTCGCTATGTTTGATGATTTTACTGATGAACCTTTGTAGAAAGTAACGATTTTTTTGGTGGCTCGTTTTGATTTTCTTCTTGATACTTTCGTTGTTTGGTAGTTCCGTTTGTTTGATAAGCTTGAGACTGTGAGTTGGGGAGGTAGTTATTTTGATGACTTTTGATTTGTAGCACGTGGCCTTCTTCTCAGAGTGTTGCTTTTGTTGAGAAGGGGATTATCTTCCTGTTAGGATGTGTAGAGATGTAGACTTGTAGGTTTTCTTGAGTCCTTATTCCGTAACTTGCCTCCAAAGGATGCCCTGGATCTTTAGTGTAGGTCCTGGGGTTTCCTTTTGTTGCTTGTATTGCTCTGTGTCATATTTGTCCGAGATGTTTTTTTTAGTAATCCATTTTCTTTCTTGTTTGTAGGACTAGTTGGCCATGTCTTCTCACAAAAATATTGTAGAGACATCTTCTAAGGTTCCTGAGGGGATGTCCGATTGGTTGGACTCCCTTTTCTTAATATGTGTTTCTGTGGTGAATGCTGAGTTCTGTTTGGAGCTTAGGAAACATCACTACCTCTGTAAGAGTAGAAATCAGGATGGGAACTATGAATTGGTAGCATCTGATTCCGAGGAGAGGGTTTGCTTTCCTGCTCTGACCCCGGGGGGAGCGCCCTTTCTTTTACGCTTATGACTATTTTTTTAGCCAGTTGAATATCACTTTTCCTTTTACTTCCTTTGAGACCGATCTGCTATGGTCGTGTAATGTAGCTCCATCCCAGCTCCATCTAAACTTCTGCGAGTTTATCAAGATCTTTCAGCTTCTTTGCCAAGAGTTGGACGTTACTCCTTCTCAGACTCTTTTCCTTTATCTGTTTGTTTTAACTAAGCCCGGGGCTTCTTCAAAAAAGAAAGCCTCATGGGTTTCCTTTAGATCTGCCCAAGGATATAAAGTTTTTTCCATGTATGACGAGCCCTTTAGGGACTTAAAGAATTACTTTTTTAAGGTCCGAGCAGTTGAGGGAGCTCGGCCGTTTTTTCTAGAAGCAAATGATGAGCCTGCCTTCCCGTTGTGTTGGCAACAGAATGTAGTGGTGTCTCGATATATGTTGAAGATGCTCGATGAGGTCGAGCAGGCCTTTGTGAATGTTTTGGAAGATATTTGGGGGGAACCTCCTCATCTTGACACTAAAAAATTTTTGGGGGACCCGTCCTTTGTCCAAACTGCATTGGGTATTTAAAAATTGATGTGTTTTTGTTTTCTCGTTTTACTTTCTTCTTTTTCAATGTGTAATCTGCTTCCGTGGTCGATTTTCTTTTTTAGAGATGGCCATGAACAATGACTCCATGAAAGCCTTCAAGAAGGTGAGGAAGGCTACGACAGCTCAAAACATCTCGGCCAAGCTGGCTCGGGAAGGGTCCTCTCAGGTTTTGTCGAAGCCATCTGTTCTGAGCTCTCCTGGACCAAGGAGGATGATCCCTACTCCTCGAGTTCGTATGGTGAGATTGTTCCTGATGATCCTGATGATGATGATGATGATGTCAGCCCTCCTTCAATGCCTACCACCACAACCTCTGTTGCGCCAACCTCTTTAACTCCTTCAGCTAAGGTTGGTCATCTTGTGTCAGAACCTGATTGTCAAATCTTGAACCGGGATGATGGGTCAGTAGATGCGGTGCCTCTTTGGACTTGTCCTCCTTCGCCCCGTGTTGATGCTGCTGAGAAGTCTTTGGATCCTCAATGATTATTCTAGATATTTGTGTAGATAGCCCGGCTTGTGGGCTTTTGAACTTTTTATATTTTGTAAATGGTGGTTCTGACTATTTGCTACTTTTTTAGTTGCTTGTTTAGCAACTTTATTGTGGAAAACAAAGTAGTTTTCAAGCTCTTGGGGCTGAATTTGGTGGCCTTTTGGGTTTTGTTATTATTATGACATGTCTGTCTGCATCTGACTGGTACCTTTTTAGGTAGTGTTTGGAGCTTTGTTGTCCGACCTCTTTGGACTGCCTTTGTATTTTCATACTTGTGGCTTGATTCTTTTTGAGGTTGTGGATATTTGGGTCCAACTTATATGTCGACTTTCTCACTTCGGTCACAAGTTATTTCTAGTAATCCTCTTTTTAGACCTTTTTCAGGTCTCTTTTAGGGATAACTTTTTATAATTTTTTGATTTTGGGGGCCGACTTCTTTGCATCGGTCCCTGCTAAGTTATTTTTAGTAATCCTCTTTCTTGGACCTTTTTCAGGTCTCTTTCAGGGATTACTTTTTATAACTTTTGGATTTTGGGGCTGACTTCTATGCGTCGGTCCCTTCTAAGTTATTTTTAGTAATCCTCTTTCTTGCACCTTTGTCATATATCTTTCAGGGATTACTTTTTATAACTTTTGGATTTTGGGGCCGACTTCTTTGCGTTGGTCCCTTCTAAGTTATTTTTAGTAATCCTCTTTCTTGGACCTTTGTCAGGTCTCTTTCAGGGATTACTTTTTATAACTTTTTGGTTTTGGGGCCGATTTCTTTGCGTCGGTCCCTTCTAAGTTATTTTTATTAAACCTCTTTATTAGGGCTGGCCAGGCCTCTTTCCAGGGATTGACTTTTTATAACTTTGGTTATTGTGATCGACTGGTCTGACTTCTCTATGTCGGCCTGTCTTTTAAGTTATTTTTAGCAACCCATTTTATTAAGACCTCGTCAAGTCCTTTCTATGGGTCACTTTCGATAACTTCTTGCATTATTTGTTTTGTCACTTTTTCATCTTTGCCAATTTTGTCGAAGTCAGGTTTGATCCTTGTTTGGTTGACCCTTTGATGAATTTGGTTTTCATCTTTTGATCTTTATTGTGGTCAGACAGTTAATTTGATCTTCACTTTCTGCCGATCTTGTAGCTTTATAATCGGGCGATGAATTTTTTAGCGTTTCAGACTAATACGTCTTGAGAATTTGTACAAATCTAAAAAACTTTATTCAAAGAGAATGCAAATATACATATGGGTATTTTATCCCTCTAAGTCTGGCAATTTGTAGATCTTGGCTTGGCACCTCATTAAAAAACATTTTCAGGAAAAGAGTGTGCCTTATCCTAAGATCTTTATTACCTCTAACTGTAGTAACTTCTTAAGTTGCAGGCGTGCCATGACCTTGGGAGCTCTCGCCCTTTGAATTCGGACAGTCTGTATAGCCCTTTCCAAGTACCTCTACGACTCGGTAGGGTCCTTTCCAGTTTGCTACCAGCTTTCCTTCTCCAGGTCGAGTTGTTCCAATATCATTTCGAATTATGATGAGGTCATTCTCGGCAAAACATCGCGGTACTACCTTTTGATTGTATCTTGAAGCAATTCGAAGTTTCAATTCCTCTTCCTTGAATTGAGCTTTTTCTTGAATTTCCTGAAGTAGGTCGAGTTCTTCCCTTTGAAGTTAGGAGTTGGCTTCTTCATTATAGTGAATCACCCTGGATGATCCTTCTTCGATCTCCACTGGGATCATTGCCTCTAATCCGTAAGCTAATCGGAAAGGTAATTCCTTTGTGGTGGAGTGTAGAGTTGTCTGATATGCCCATATGACTTGTGGGAGCTCCTCCGCCCAGGCTCCCTTTGCGTCCTGTAATCATCGTTTTAACCCGGCTAATGACTTTGTTAGTAGCTTCTACTTGTCCGTTGGCTTAAGAGTGTTCTACGGATGTAAATTGAGTGCCATTGTCTGCGGTGATGGAGTATGGAACCCCGAACCTTGTGACGATGTTTCTATACAGGAATTTTAGGCTTCTTTGAGCAGTGGCGTTAGCTAGGGGTTCCGCCTCAATCCATTTTGTGAAATAGTCTTCCCCTACGATGAGAAATTTGACTTGTCTGGATCTTTGAGGGAAAGGACCGAGAAGGTCAAGTCCCCATTTTGCGAATGGCCAGGGTTAGGTTACGCTGATAAGCTCCTCTGGTGGGGCGATGTGGAAGTTGGCATGCTTCTGGCATGGTGGACATGTCTTTACGAATTCTGTGGCTTCTTTTTGTAGAGTAGGCCAATAGAATCTGGCCCAGAGTTTTGAGAGTGCATCAGCTCGGGCGTTCTATTCTCGGGGTATGTGGCGGACCTCATATTCCCCTAGTTGTCTGAGCTATTCCCTTGTTTTGTTCAGGTACTTTTTCATAGCGGGATCTTTGGCTTGGTAGCACCCTGCTATTTGTGAAGTGACTACCTGTGTGTCGCTGAAGATGATGAGCTTTTGAGCTCCAACCTCCTTAGCTAGCTTCAAACCAGCTAGTAGTGCCTCATACTCGGAAAATGATCCGACACAAAACTCACCGGCAAGTGTACCGGGTCGCATCAAGTAATATAACTCACATGAGTGAGGTCGATCCCACAGAGATTGAAGGATTGAGCAATTTTAGTTTAGTGATTGATTTAGTCAAGCGAATTAAGTGTTGGTTGAGTTGTTTGCAATTGACAGAAATTAAATTGCTTGAAATGTAAAGGGAGAGGGGAGAATTGCAGTAAATTAAATAGTAGGAAAGTAAAAGAAGTTGAAGCTTAAAATGCAAGTAATATAAAGTGCAGAAACTTAGATTGCAAGAAATGTAAATGGCTGAAACTTAAAGTGCAAGAAATGTAAATTGCTTGAATCATAAAAGGGATTGGGAATTGGGATTTCATAATTTAAACAAGCAAAGGTAAATTGCAACAAACAGAAAAGCAGAAGATGAATTGAATTGAAGTGGGTCTCAAACAGAAGAGTGAAATGCCTTGGAGAATTTAGAACAGAGAAGCAGTGCTTAATTTGCAGCAAATTGAAAGTGGTTGAAGATCTGAGGAGTGGAAGAGACTAGATAACAAGTCTAGATCTCAAATCCTTCCTTGATCCAACAAGAACAATTGCAAAAGAAATAAAGGAAAGCAAATTGCAGAAATAGCAGAAGAAGAAGAAATGAACAGAAAGTAAAATTTAATTATGCAGAAAGTTAAAGAAGAGATCTCAAGGTGAGATTGAAACAGAAGTTCTTCAATTCTTCACCTAAGATCCATGGCAATGAAAGTAGAGAGTGCTCAAACAAGAACAAGAAAGAAGAGAGATCAATTCTCCTCCCTAATTCTCTCAGATCTCAATTCAAAAGTAAAAGCTCAAAATTAAAAAATGCAAAATTCAAAGTAAAGTCTAGAGGTTCCAAAATAAAAGAAAAAGGTCCTAATTACATCAAACTAGCTCCTATTTATACACTTTCTATTCTTGGATTTTGGGATTTGGATGGGCTTTTGATTTGGTGAAGAAATGAATTAAGTTGGATTTTTAATTGAATTTCAGCCCAAGTTGAGATGTGCTCCCAGGAGGATGCTCAGCTCACAAGTTGCGCTGAGCATTGAGGCCTTGTGTGTATTTGCCTTGTACCGTGCCAAGCATCAGGGGAATGCTCAGCTCACAAGTTGAGCTGAGCATTGGTGCCTTGGTGCCAATTTGGTGCGCGTCTTGTGCTGCTGGCCCGTGTCTTGGTGCACGCTCCACTCCCCTGGCCATGCCGAGATGTTCTTGTGTGATGCACCAATTATAATGCTCTGCTCACTAAGTGAGCTGAGCATTGGCTCTTTCAAGGGAAGGTCCTTGGTTCGAAACCCATGGGAAGCATGCGCTGAAGCTTTTCCTTGGTTTTCTTGTGGTGCCTTGCTCCTTGCTTCCTCAAGGTGTTGAGTTCGAAACTTGGGGAATGCATTTGGCCATTTTTGGCTTATTTTTCATTGTGAATAGCGCCTCCCTCATCCCCCTTGGTCATGGGTTCAAGTCTTGGGGCATGCACTTGCAACTTGTTTTCTTTGAATTATTCCTCAATGCTTTCGACAATGCTCACTTGGTGAGCTGAGCATTGTTTTTCTTTTCCTTGTTTCTTGGCTTCCTATTGTGCTCAGCTCACAAAGTGAGCAGAGCATTGTGCCTTGGTCCCATGGGAGTGAGTGTAGAGCTCACTTAGTGAGCATTGTACTCTTGGAGTGAGCTTCAAGGTTTCATGCGCCACATTTCCTCCTTTCTTTGCCACACTTTTTCTTCCTTGAGCCACACCTTTTAGGCCACGTTTTCCTCTTTTCTTCTCTTCTTCACCTACAATTAATCAAAATAACCAATCAAAGTATCACCAAATTCACAAGGTTTATAAATCATTAAAACTCAATTAAATTTAGCCTAAACCTCACGATTTAGCATCAATTAGATGGTGGTTGTTTGATTCAAAGAAGTCATGCATTTCCATTCCAAATCACTTACTTAGAATGCAAGAAAGTGCATAAAAGCTAATGAAAACAAAGAAAAAGACTAGTGAAACTAGGTTAAGATGACTTGTCATCAATGAGAGCATAGGCGAATTTTTCTATTTTTTGGTAGTTCAGCTCGGATCCTTGTAATGCTTTGCTGATGAAGTATACAGGTTGTTGCCCAATGTCGTCTTCTCGAACTAATGCTGAGTCTACTGCCCAGCTTCCTACCGCAAGATATAATATAAGTGGTTCTCCTTCCCGAGGCCGAGTTAAGATAGGTGGCTGTCCCAAAAATCTTTTGAAATCTTGGAAGGCCTGCTTGCACTCCGTTGTCCATTCAAACCTCTTTCTCTTCCTTAGAGTAGCATAGAAGGTAGGGGAGAGATCTTATTGCTGATCCGACTAGAAATCTAGACAAGGCTGCCAACCTTCCATTGAGTTGTTGTACTTCTTTGACACAAGTCGAGCTCTTCATGTCGAGTATGGCCCGGCATTTATCCGGATTTGCCTCGATTCCTCTTTGTGTGAGCATAAAACCCAAAAACTTTCCAGCTTCTACTGCGAAGGTGCATTTTGCAGGATTAAGTCGCATGCCATGCCTTCTTATAGTGTCGAATACTTGGGTGAGGTCAGACAGCAGCGTCTTTTCACTTTCTGTCTTTTTTAACATATCGTCCACATATACTTCCATGATTTTTCTGATCTGATACGTGAAGATCTTATTCATTAATCTCTGATAGGTAGCTCCTGCATTTTTTAGTCCAAAAGGCATGACGATGTAACAGTAGTTTGCTTTTGGGGTTAAGAACGTGGTTTTTTCTTGGTCGGGTGGATATATCGGGATTTGATTGTATCCCAAATATGCGTCCATAAACGAGAGGTATTTATACCCAGAGGAGGCATCTACTAGAGCGTCGATACTTGAGAGTGGATAAGGATTTTTTAGGCAGGCTTTGTTGAGATCAGTGTAGTCGGTGCACATCCGCCACTTCCCATTTGATTTTTTCACCAACACAATGTTAGCTAGCCATAGTGGGTACGTGACTTCTTTTATGAATCCTGCCTCCAGTAGAGCTTGTATCTATTCTTCCATAGCTTGGGATCATTCTGGCCCGAGCTTTCTATGTTTCTGTTGTACTGGCCGAGATCCTGGGTAGACTGCTAGCTTGTGGAACATTAACTTGGGGTCTATGCCTGGCATGTCTACAGCCTTCCATGCAAAGAGGTCGACGTTATCTCATAAGAATTGTATGAGTAATTCTTTTATGTCTCATATAAGGATTGTACCGATATTGGTCGTTTGGTCCGGGATATCTTCAATCTGGACTTTTTCTACTTCACCTTCGGGTTGTGGGCGGAGTTCTTCCCGCCTCTGAGCTCCACCGAGTTCAATTGTGTGGAATTCTTCTCCTCTGTCTCTGAGGTTTAAACTTTCGTTGTAGAAGTGGTGCGCCGTCTTCCGGTATGCTTTTATTGTAACTATTCCTTCTGTAGTTGGGAACTTCATGCATAGATGTGGAGTCGAGATTACTGCGCTGAGCTGATTTAATGTTGTCCAACCTATTAAGGCATTGTAGGCTGAGCTTACGTCGACCACAACGTAGTCTATTTTGAGTGTTCTTGACTGGTTTCCTTTTCCAAAGGTCGTGTGTAGTGAAACATATCCAAGTGGTTGAATTGGGGTGTCTTCTAGTCCGAATAGGTTGTTCGGATATGCTCTGAGTTCTTTTTCTTCTAGGTCGAGTTTGTCGAAGGCAGTTTTGAATAATATGTTGGCGGAGCTTCCTTGGTCTATTAGTGTGTAGTGGAGATTTGCGTTTGCTAATACGATAGTGATGACCATAGGATCATCGTGTCTTGGGATGATGCCGGATGCGTCCTCTTTGGTAAAAGTAATCATGGGGATGTCGGTTGTTTCCTCTCTTCCCTCAACATGATATACTTCTTTGAGATATCTTTTGCGAGATGATTTGGAGATCCCGCCTCCCGCAAACCCTCCGTGTATCATGTGGACGTGTCTTTCGGGTGTACGGGGTGGTCGTTCTGCCTATCCAGCATCTTCATCCCTTTTTCTTTTTCTGGGATCGTCTGCTCGGCTCACCAAATACTGATCTAATTTTCCTTATCTTACTAGTTTTTCTATGATGTTTTTTAAGTCGAAACATTCGTTGGTGGAATGTCCATAGATTCGATGATATTCACAATATTCTGCCCAGTTTCCTCCTCCTTTTTTGCTTTTGAGTGGTCGAGCTGGAGGTATCTTTTCAGTATGGCATACTTCTCTATAGACCTCCACAAGGGATACCCGAAAAGGGGTATAATTGTGGTATTTTTTATCTTTTCCCCATGTCGATCTTCTTTTTTCTTGGATTCTTTGTCCTTATCTCGAGAGGAGTAGGAGAATCCGGATTTTGAGGACTCTCCTAGTCGAGCATTTTCCTCCATGTTGATATACTTGTCGGCTCGTTCTTGTACTTTATTTAGAGATATGGGATGCTTTTTTGATATGGATTGGCTAAAAGGCCCTTCTTGTAGGCCATTGATGAGGCCCATGATGGCTGCTTCTGTGGGTAGACTTTGTATGTCTAGACATACCTTATTGATTCTTTCCATGTAGCTGCGGAGACTTTCTCGGTCTCCTTGTTTGATTCCTAATAGACTCGGGACATGCTTGGTTTTGTCTTTCTGGATAGAGAATCTGGCTAGAAACTTCTTGGCTAGGTCTTTGAAGCCTGAGATGGACCTGGGGGTAGATTCTCGAACCACTTAATCGCCGTTTTTGTTAAGGTAGTCGGGAAGGCTTTGAAGCGGACTGCGTCTGAGGCGTCAGTGAGGTACATTCGACTTCTGAAATTACTGAGGTAGTGGCTGGGATCTGCCGTGCCATCATATAAGGCCATATCCGGGAGTTTAAAGTCTTTTGGGATTTTGGTCTTCATGATCTTCTTGGTGAATAGATCTTGGTCCTTGTGGGAGCTGTCCTCGTGGGTAGAACGAGTCGCTTTGGTTTTGAGATCGGCTTCGAATTTTAGGAGTTTGTCCTCTAATTCACAGCATCACCTTTTCTCCCTTTGTAGGTCCTTCCCAGCTTCTCGTTGATGTTGGGCTTCTTTCTCGAGTTGTTTTCAAATGATCTTGAAGCGTCTAAAGGGCTCCCGAGTTTGGTGAATTTTTTTCTTTGATAGGTTACGGGTATCTTTTGGTGTAGTGTCCACGTTTTTATGTGGCGTTCTGTCTTCTAGACCTGAATCATGGTCGTGTCATGGTCGTCCTCCATGGTGATGGGATGACTTCCAGGTTCTCCGGTAACGGCACCAATGTTCCGAGGGTTACCTGAAACTATAGGTCGATCTCGGACGAGATCTTCTGTACTGATCGGAGGTGATGGGTCTGGCTTGTGCGTGGCGGCCAGAGCTGTCAGGTCCGATTTGTTGGACTGGCAATGCTGCTGATCCTTTGTCACCGGAGGGTGGTGGTACCTACAAGGGACTCCGATGCTTAAGTTAGCAAGGATATTAAGCAGGTTTTTATGTAGAATCAGAGTATGAGTTATTCTTGGGTGCTCTAGTGTATTTATAATGGTGTAGAGTGACCTTCTTAGATAAGATAAGTTAGTTATCTTATCTTATCTTTATCTTATCTTCAAGTGAGGTGATCTTATCTTCAAGGGAACCGCCCTTCTCTCTGTAGGCTTGGGCTGCCTTAGGTTTTAGGGCGCAGTCCTCCATTTGGGCCCTTTTTGGGCTTTTCTGGTGATTTGTTCGAGCTCTTTGAGAAGAGGTCGGATAGCTCGACACAGGGTATGAACACTATTTGCATGGTTTTACTTTTTCATTCCGGATTTTGTGCTATGATTGAAAACATGCTTATTTGGGCTATAAATTTGCTATGTTTAATCCCCTCTTATTACCATTCGATGCCTTGATATGTGTGTTAAGTGTTTCAGGCTTTATAGGGCAGGAAGAGAATGGAGAGGAAGCTTGTAAAAATTGAAGGAACACAAGAAACCAAGGAGATAACCAGTGAACACCGACGCGGACGCATGGCTCACGCGACCGCATGAAATAGAGAAAATCACAGCGAAGCGTGCGCGTGCCTGACGCGTACGCGTGGATTGGATTTCGCGCAACCGACGCGAGCGCGTGCTTGGCGCGCACGCATGGAGAGGAAAATCGTCAAACGACGCGTACGCGTGACATGCGCGATCTACAGAATTAACAGGAATCGCTCTCAGCGATTCTTGGGCTGTTTCTGACCTAGTTTTTGGCCCAAAAAACACAGAATAGAGGCTATAAAGTGGGGGATACATCCATTCACTCAAAATAACATTCATCTATTTATGATATAAATAATTTAGATTTTTTCCCCTTTGCTTTTGATTAAGTAATTGGTAACACTTGAGTTGTCAAACTCAACAGTTGATTGAGAGTTGGAAATTGATGATTGATTTGGATCCCTCTAAAGCTAGTCTTTCCATAGGAGTTGACTAGGACTTGAGGAATCGAGTTGATTAGTCCACTTGACTTTCCTTTATTTAGTAAGGGTTAACTAAGTGGGAGCAACAAACAATTCTCATCACATCTGATAAGGATAACTAGGATGGGATTTCCAGTTCTCATACCTTGCCAAGAGTTTTTATAATTATTAATTTATTTTTCTTGCCATTTAAATTACTTGTTCTCTAATTCAAAAACCCAAAATTATACCTTTTTTCCATAACAAATAATAAATCATACTTCCCTACAATTCCTTCAGATACGACCCGAGGTTTAAATACTTCGGTTATAAATTTTATTGGCTTTGCTTAAGTGACAACTGATGATTGGATTTTTGACGGTTTAGAATTTCACTAATGAATTCTCGTTGTAAAGTATAGTTTCTAAACCAAACAATAATCCTTTCATACAAAAAGTTGTTTGTCACTAATACAAACCCCTAAAATTTATAAACCGAAGTATTGGACCTGGGGTCGTTCTCCCTAGGAATTGTAATGAAGTGTCTTGTTATTGGTTGTGAGTTATATTTGAGGTTTTTAAGATTTTAGACAAGAAATATAAATGGCAAAGAAATAAACTAACTAACAAAGCTCTTGGCAAGAAATGAGAACTAGAAGTCCTATCCTAGTTATCTTCCTCAATTGTGATGAGAATTGTTCATTGCTCCCACTTAGTTAACCTCTAACCATGGAGGAAAGTCAAGTGGATGAATCAATTTGATTCCTCAAGTTCTAATCAACTCCTAAAGGAAAGATTAGCTTTAGAGGCATTCAAATCAATTAGCAACTTCCAATTATCAATCAACAAAGGAATTAGATAACTCAAGAGTCACTAATCACTCTACCTAAGCCAAGAGGAACAAAATCTACTCTAAAATCCAACCAAGCATTTAATCAAACACTTGGAAGGCACAAAAGAAAAGCATAGTAAATTGATTTCAAGAATAGAATCTAACAACAATTATTGCAAGGAATTAACAACAACAATCAAGGAAATCACAATTATCATGAATTACCTCAAATTGCATTATTGAAAGAAAACAAAGAAACAACAATCTATCCAAAACAAAATGAAGAATTACAACTATTAAAGTACATAACTAGAAAGAGGAAGATGAGAAGAGTAAGAATTGATAAAAGAAAAGTGAATCAAAGCATGAATTAAACCTAGATCTAAGAAGAGAGATTAACCTAAACCTAATCCTAATTCTAGAGAGAAGTGAGAGCTTCTCTCTCTAGAAACTACTTCTAAAACTAAACTAAACTAATGATAACTAACTCACCCCCTTCCCCCTTCAATCCTTGATCCTTTTATTCCTTTCTATCAGCAATTGGCGCCAAAAATGGGTTCAGAAACCCTTCCAAATTGCCAGGCACGTGTTGCTTTAATGAAGTCATGTGCCGACTTCGACGCGTGCGCGCACGGTACGCGTGCGCGTCCCTAGCCGATTTTGCAATGTGCGCACGAGCGCCTTGTGCGCGTACGCGTGCTTGGCTGATCTCACTTCTTTGACTTTTCATGCTTCTTTCCACTTGTATGCTTCCTCCCTTGCTCCCTTTGATCCATGCCTAGCCTATTTTAATCCTGGAATTACTAGCAAACACATCAAGGCATCTTTTGGAATCAAAGTGGAATTAGAATTCATCCAAATAAGGCTTAAAAAGCATGTTTTTACACTTAAGCACAAATACGGGAGAGATTACAAAACCATGCTAATTCATAGGTTAAATGCGAGAAAAGGTCATCAAAATACTCTAAATTCAATACAAGATAAACCGTCAAATTGGGGTTTATCAACCTCCCCACACTTAAACCTTAGCATGTCCTCATGCTAAAATAAGAAGGAACTAAGGGGTAAGACATTCATTAAATGCAACTAAACTCTATGAACATATCTAAATGCAACTACCTAAAGCAAGTGGGAATGCTTAGTTCAACACATCAATTCCCAAGAGACATGTATAAGCACAATAGCTAGGGCAATAGGAATCAAGTCCAAGCCACAATTGTATTGAATTATCAAAAGAAATTCATGCTTGCAAGAATATAGATAATATGAGTGAACACATGTGATTGAACTTTTGAACCCTCACCGGATGTGTATCCATATGCAAAAATAAGAAAATGCAAGTAAAAATCCTAAAATCCTAGAATGAAATGCAAAAGTGTTGGGATTAGGTTCCCAATTCCTAAATATAAAAGTGTACTACCCTTTTTGTCCCATCCAATGTTTCCAAGCCTCACCAACTTTGAATAATAAACACTCTCACTAGCCTAGGCTAATCAAAGATCCAAACAAGGGATTTTCATTGGTTTTTTGCCTTGGGCTTGTAATGAGCTAAAATGGGAATAAGTTGGTTAAGCGTAGGCTCAAAATTGGCTAACAATGGAGAGTAAAAGGTAGGCTAATTAGGTAAGTGGACTAATGAAATAATGGCCTCAATCATACAAATGCATGAATACAAGAAATAAATGGACATATAAAATCAAGCAAATCAAGGATCACAATCATAAAAAGAGAACAATTGCACACAAGAATGGAAAATAAGTGGTTATAAAATGTAACCACATCAATAGGCTCAAGTCTCACAAGCTTGTGTTCTTAGCTCAATACATGATCCGTAAAATATGAAATTCAAGCGAGTTTCACCAAAAATTTTCTTCAATCAATTGGGTTGGTGCCCTATAAGTAAGTTTCCTTGGAAAATCTCAATATTTGACTAAGCATTGTTGTGATTGAAAAATTCAAAAATTTTCCTTAGTTTACCCTTTCCTTTTTCACTTAAAACCAATTTCTTATGCGAAAAGGGTGACTAAGTTTTAACAATTCCAAACATAATTTCTAATCACAACCTCAAACTAAAAAGAAAGATATAAACAAAAAAAGATATGCAAAAATGTATAAAGAAAAATCCAACTAAAAGTATGGAATCTATCATCCAGAACATCTAAAAATTCAAAATAAGCAGTAAAGGTATCCAAAACGAACCAAAATAGTAAGAGTATCCAAAATAAACTCAAAGTGCATCAAATATATACAAAAGTATGCAAAGTAAGATAACTAGGAAAGTATAACTAAATTGTTCACCGGTCCTCTAGTGATGCTACCGGTGACCTCCCCACACTTAAGATCGAGCATCGTCCTCGATGCTAAACCTGAGGATCAGGGGAAGGTACAACGATAGGTGCTGACTCTGTCTGAGGCTGCTGAATCTCTGTTTCTGGTGCAGCTAGAGGTGCGTCCTACTGAAGTGGCTCCTCATGGGTGTCCTCCTCCTACTCATCGGAGGCTGAAGAGTCTGGAAGTGGGGGTAACTCAGCGCCCAGGGAGATGAGTGCCTGATCCAGCCGATCTAGTCGGCGCCTGATGTGGCACTTTTCGCGCTCCAAAAATTGAAACAGACGCTGAACCAGCAGATATGTGGGCTCAGGAGCTGAAGAAGGGACTGTCGAAGAAGATGGGGCTGCTGCTGTAGAAGAGGATAGGGCTGTTGTCGAGGCTGAAGGTCCGGCTGCCCCTACCACTGCTCTAGCCCTAGAGCAGCGTCTAGACGGGGGTCTCTCAGTCACTAAAGTGCCCCAAGGTATAGTGACCTCCTTGGTACCGTCCTCTAGCGGCGGTGGTTGATGAAATTTTGAAATTTGATTTTTGAAATAAGATAAGATAAGATAAAATTTTAAAATAAAAATCAATAACCTCTTAATTTACGAAAAAGTGAAAAAATAAAAATAAAAATAAAAACAAATCAAAAAGCAAATATTTACAATAACCAATAATAAGGCACACGTTTGCAATTCCCCGGCAACAGCGCCATTTTGACGAGAGAACTTTTGCGTGGTCTAGAAATTTGCGGATAAATCCTCGTTGCAAGTATAGTTTCTAAACCTTCAAAAGTCCTTTCATACAAACGTTTTGGTTGTCACAAATAACAAACCCCCTTGAAATTGATAACCGAGTATTCAAACCTCGGGTCGTCTTCTCAAGGAATTGCAGGGAGGTATGTTCTTATTATTGGTTATGAGTTTGTAAATTAGGTGTTTTAGAAATTAGGGAGCAGTATGTTGCATAAGAAGAAATAAAATAAATAAATAACTATAAAATAAACTCTTGGCAAGGTATGAAAACAGGAAGTCCTGTCCTGGTTATCCTTATCAATTGTAAAGAGAATTGGATTCTTCTCCCACTTTGTTAACCTCTAGCTATGAAGGTAAGTTAGGTGGATGAATTAATTCTGATTCCTCAGGTCCTAGTCTTTCCTTGGGAAAGACTAGAGTTATTGGAAGTTGAATTAATTCTTGAAGAATTCCAATTTTCAATCAACAATGAGTTTGATAACTCAAGGGTCACCAATTATTTAACCAAAGCCGAAAGGAAAAAATAAATCTAAATTGAATTGAAAGCAATCTTAAACAGAATAAAACAATCATAATCTGAAATACCTCAAAATACATTAATAAAAGAAATCAATTCTAACATGAAGTTCGTAAACCAACATTAACAAACTGAAATAAAATAATAGAATAAATAAAGAACCTAGGATTGAGAGCCACTCCTAGAACTAAGAGAAATCCTAAATCCTAATACTAAGAGAGAAGAGAGAACCTCTCTCTCTAAAAACTACATCTAAAACATGAAAAGTGAATTATGAGAGCCTCCTCATGAATGAATGGATTCTCCCACTTTATAGCCTCTAATTTGGGTTTTCTGGGCTGCAAACTGGGTTAAAAACAGCCCAGAAATTGCCCCCAGCGTATTCTAGTACGTACAGGTCACGGAAAAGTGACGCGGCCGCATGGCTCATGCGGCCGCGCGGGTTGTGTTTCTGCCAGGTCACCAGTCCGTGTGACCCACGCGTTCGTGTCGTGTGGCGTCGGGGAAGCTATGGCAAATTATATATCAAATCAAAGCCCCAGACGTTAGCTTTCCAACGCAACTGGAACCGCGTCGTTTGGACCTCTGTAGCTAAAGTTATAGCCGTTTGAGTGCAAAGAGGTCAGGTTGGACAGCTTAGCAATTTCTCCAACTTCTTGTATTCCTTCCACTTTTGCATGCTTCATTTCCATCCTCTGAGCCATTCCTGCCCTGTAATCTCTGAGATCACTTAACACACATATCAAGGCATCTTATGGTAATAAGAGATGATTAATAATAAGCAAATATAAGATTAAAAAAGCACGTTTTCAATTATAGTACAAAATCAAGAAGGAAATATAAAACTATGCAAATATTATGAATAAGTAGGTAAAGAGTTGATAAAATCCACTCAATTGAGCACAAGATAAACCATAAAATAGTGGTTTATCAATCTCCCCACACTTAAACACTAGCATGTCCTCATGCTAAGCTCAAGAGAAGCTATAAAGGAGTGAAGAGGAATGATAGAGAGTATGCAATGCAACCTATCTATGTGAATGCAACTACATGCAAAGTACAATGTATGAAATGCAACTTATCTATATGAATGCAACTACATGCAGAATGTTTCTACCTACTTGGTTAAAAATAAATAAATCTTTCAAGAACATATATGAACTGGATTTCACTGATTCAAATCATAAAAATGAAGTAAAAGTAAAATTGCAGAAGAAAATAGCTCATGAAAGCCGGGACAAAAAATCGAGCATCGAACCCTCATTGGAAGTGTATACACTCTAATCATTCAAGTGTTTAAGGTTCGACTCTCTCAATTCTCTACTAACCTTGCTTTCTAAGGCTTGCTCTTCATCTAACAATTAACAAAAATTTAATACATAAATACACATATCAAGAGGTCTTTTAAGGGTTGTAATGGGGTTAGGGTCAAGGTAGGATTGTATTTGGCCAAGTGGACTAAAAATCTTAATCCTTAATTAACTTAAACTTTTCCACCTAACTTAGACAATCCATGTAATCATAATACAACATCTAACCATCCATTAACTATGTTTTCCACATATTCATACATTCTAATTTCAAGTACAACTCATATGCATTGCTTTCACCACTCACTTTGGGGCATTTTGTCCCCTTTTATTTGCTCTTTTTCTTTTCTTTTCTTTTCTTTTTCTTTTCTTTTTCTCTTTTTTTATATTATTTTTCTTTTGCTTTTCTCAATGTATATGATTAAATTATTGAATGCATAAACATGTCCTAAACATTTCTTTCACATTTTCAGAAATTTCTAACATACTCAATTCTCAAACCAAATGTTTCCAAACACAATTTTCCCACACTTAAATCATAAGCACTTTCACTAGTCTAAGCTAACCAAGGATTCAAATTAAGGACATTATTGTTTTTCGCTTAGAGTTGATGATGTGCTAAAATAAAGAAAAAAAGGGGTAAAATAGGCTCAAAATTGGTTTGCAATAGATAATGAAAAGGTTAAGGCCATATGGGTATGTAAGCTCAGTGAAACAAGGCCTCAATCATATAAGCGTAGAGCTCAGTGAAACAAAGGCCTTAATCATGTAAGTGCATGTATACATCAAATAATGGAAATATAGAATTAAGCAAGACAAAGATCACAATTTTAGAGAGAAAAACACACATCAAAAATAAATTATTGGTTGATAAAATGCAACCAATCAATTAGGCTCAAAAATCTTACAGGTTTTGTGTGTTCGAGCTCTAAACCATGTTCCAATATAATATTTCTTCAAATAAGTGTAACAAAAAATTTTATTCAAATTAGTGAAATACTTTAAAAGATTTCTTAGAAAAGAAAATATTACTTCAACCAAATGGTAAAATATGCAAAAAATCAAACAAATATGCAATCAATTATGCAAATGCAACAATGAACAAACAAATAAAATAAAAAATTTTTGGTGTTGAGTCAAGAAATAACTAACCCATGGAGATCGGTATCGACCTCCCCACACTTAAAGATTGCACCGTCCTCGGTGCATGCTGAGATGTGCAAGTGGATGGGGGTTGTGGTTTCTCAGCTGAGCTCTTTTTGTTCCTTTCCTTGCCGACGATTTGGGAGTAGCTTTCTCCTTTCCTTCCTTGGTGGCCATCCTGAAGAAGGGAAGAGAAAGTAAATTAAATTCAAATAGATATATAGCAAGGAAGAAAACGGAAGAGGTGATGGATGCACATTAGGATGTAATTGACATTAACACATGCTTGCTAGTACATATGAAAAGCCATCAATTGAAAATAGCTAGTGCATATAAGGACAAGTGAATGCAAGGTGTTTATCGGCATGCCGGCAAAGGGCATGAGTAGCATAGACCAAGCATCACTTGTAATAAATCACCATGTTTGTATTGACAATTATATTCAATTAATAAAATAGTGAAGGGAATTTGTGAAAAGCAAGCATTTAGTGTAGTAGAATAAAAGAAATCTAAAGATAGTGCAGAATGCAATACGGGCTTTTTCACAAACACATAGCATGTATGGTAAATAAGCTATTGAAAGTATTAAATTGAACATGCAAGCAACCCTTCAAAAAGTAATATATAATTGTCAAACAATTTCATAATAATTTACAAGAAAATACTTTCCCAATTAAATTTTTAACACCAAAATAACAAATTTAGAAAAGAAAATAAAAATATGCACAAAATAAAAAAAATGCAATAATGAAAGTATGCAAATAAATTAAATAAAATAGAATGGAAGTGAGAGAAAATAAGAAAGGAAGAAGAAAGAAATAAGAAAAGATAAGAAGAATAAGGATTCGGAGAAGAAAAGATAAGAAAATTGGCACTAATCTGGAGAGGTTGTGCGACGCTGGCGACGCGGTCGCGTGGGTGACGCAGTTGCGTGGTGCGCAGTAAGGTTAGGCGACGCGGAAGCGTGGGGCACGCGATCGCGTGACTTGATTTGTACTAGTGGCGCGAGTGCAGCCTCGCGGTCGCACAACTCTCTGTTCAAAACTTAGTATTGCCAAAATCCAGGGTGACGCGGTCGCGTGGTTGATGCGATCACCCGGGTGACCTTTTTCTTAAAATGATGCGGCCGCATGGGGCACGCGGTCGCGTGGTAGGGCTTGGGCTTCCAGCACGAGTCCAGCCCAATTCCAGCTCAACTTTCGGCCATACACCTTGTTACGTCGAAATCCAGGGCCACGCGGTCGCGTGGGTGACGCGGACGCGTGGGGAAGCCATTTTGCAAATGACGCGGCCGCATTAGCGATGCGGTCGCGTGGGACGATTTGTGCCCTTGGCACGCCTCCAGCCCTGCTCCTGCGTAGCTCTTTGTTCAATTTCTTTTCCTCCTAACGCACATACGACGCGGATGCGTCAGCGACGCTGCCGCGTCGCGTGCGTAAATCCTTTTTTTTTTTGAAAAAAAGAAGAATGCAGTGTTAATATGAATGTGACGCAAAACTCCAGGTTTAATATAATAAAATAAAATAAAACTAGAAAACAAATAAAACTAAATAAAAATGAAAAATGAACGATCGTACCATGGTGGGTTGTCTCCCACCTAGCACTTTTAGTTAAAGTCCTTAAGTTGGACATTTGGTGAGCTTCCTGTTATGGTGGCTTGTACTTGAACTCATCCAGGAATCTCCACCAATGTTTGTGATTCCAGTGTCCTCCGGGATCCCAAACTAAGCATGTAAAGCCCTTAAGAAGCTTCAAACAGATTCTTAGGCTCCCGGGGTGACAAATGCCAGAACAGATTCCAGGATCCCAAACTTTACTTTTACACCCGTTTTTGTCTCGATCTGCATTTTTCCAGCCGGGTGAAAGGTGATCTGAATTCTCACTGCAGCGACCAAACAGCTTCCTAGACCCATTCCGTTGAGCTTTATACCAACCTTTGCGTTTAAACTTAAAGCTTCCAACCATGATGAATCTTGCAGGACAATTCTTACCACTGACCATCTTCCTCTTACTCTTGATGCCACAAAGAGCTCTAAGTTGACCATCCATCTCCAGAAGCCCATATTCAAGTGGGAAAGTAAAGGTTAAGGGGGAGAATTTTACCCACTTGAATGTTGTATTGGATGGTAATGGCTTGGGAGAGGTGTTTCTAAGGATCTTGCAAGCTCCACTCCCTTGTCCTCTTCTTTGACAACTTCCGCCTCTTTGCAATCTTCTTCAATATCAACCTTTTGCAAGCTTCTTCAATTTCAACCTCTTCCTCTTAGTAGCTCTCTTTCAATTCAATCTCCTCTTCATTGCTTTCCAGGGGCATGGTAGGTTATGCTTCTTCTTTTTGAATCTCCATCTCTTGATCAACCTCTTCCAAGTCTTCAACTATGATATGCTTTGGAGGTTGTACACCCTCCTCAGCATCAATTTCAACTGTCTTGGAAGGAGGCTCTATGTCTTGACTTTCCCATGGAGGTTCTGCATCTCCTAAGTCTTCAACCACTTCTTCTTCTTCTTGAACAATGACAGTGTCTTTTACTTGTTCTAGTACGAATTCATTCTCTGTCTTGTCCACTGGGGTTTCTGGTATCTCCGTTATGCTACGCTCTTCAGTAGACTGTCCACATGGAGTTGTGGCTGATCCTTGTATATTTGAGCGCCTAGAAATCCATTGAATTACTACTTGCTCCAGTTGTTGAATGGTTGCCTGAAATCGATCCACTGTTTTCTTGAAACGATCCTTTGTCTCTTGATGTACTCGGCTTTCATAAGTAGGATCATAGTGCTCTTGGATTGATAGATATGGAGATGATGAATATTGAAGTGGTGGTTCTTGGGAGTAATTGGGTTGGAATTGGGGTGGTTCTATATATGGTTCATACAGTTCATAGGGTGGTTGGTATGGTGGATTTGGGTTAGGGTCAGATGGAGGAGAATGGCGGAAAGGGGCTTGTGAGTATGGTGGTCCGAAGCTGTGTTGAGGATATCTATTATTTTGGTATGCATTGTAGAGTGGTCTCCGTCCATGATATCTTGGAAGGTGTTGTTGCCTAAAGGGTTGATCAGATCTTCTTGGCTCCGTCCACCTTTGATTGTTTTGACCTTGATGCATATTCCTGTTCTCATTATAGTGTCCATTCGATACCTGATCTCATTGTAATTTCTTCTTCCTGCAACATTATTGTAACCAGACTCATAGCCAAAGGGGTGAGAGTTCATGATAGCAAATAAAAAAAATTAAAAACAAAAATAAAAATAAATTGAAATTAAAAGGTTATTTAAATTTTGAATTTGAAAATTAACTTTTGAAATTTGAATTTTTGAAATTTGAAATTTGAAAATTTTTAAATTTGAATTTTGAAAATTTTTAAATTTGAATTTTTAAATTTGATTTTTGAAATAAGATAAGATAAGATAAAATTTTAAAATAAAAATCAATAACCTCTTAATTTACGAAAAAGTGAAAAAATAAAAATAAAAATAAAAATAAATCAAAAAGCAAATATTTACAATAACCAATAACAAGGCACACGTTTGCAATTCCCCGGCAATGATGCCATTTTGATGAGAGAACTTTTGCGTGGTCTAGAAATTTGCGGATAAATCCTCGTTGCAAGTATAGTTTCTAAACCTTCAAAAGTCCTTTCATACAAACGTTTTGGTTGTCACAAGTAACAACCCCCTAGAAATTGATAACCAAGTATTCAAACCTTGGGTCGTCTTCTCAAGGAATTGCAGGGAGGCATGTTCTTATTATTGGTTATGAGTTTGTAAATTAGGGGTTTTAGAAATTAGGGAGTAGTATGTTGCATAAGAAGAAATAAAATAAATAAATAACTATAAAATAAACTCTTGGCAAGGTATGAAAACAGGAAGTCCTATCCTGGTTATCCTTATCAATTGTAAAGAGAATTGGATTCTTCTCCCACTTTGTTAACCTCTAACTATAAAGGGAAAAATAAATCTAAATTGAATTGAAAGCAATCTTAAACAGAATAAAACAATCATAATCTGAAATACCTCAAAATGCATTAATAAAAGAAATCAATTCTAACATGAAGTTCGTAAACCAACATTAACAAACTGAAATAAAATAATAGAATAAATAAAGAACCTGGGATTGAGAGCCACTCCTAGAACTAAGACAAATCCTAAATCCTAATACTAAGAGAGAAGAGAGAACCTCTCTCTCTAAAAACTACATCTAAAACATGAAAAGTGAATTATGAGAGCCTCCTCATGAATGAATGGATTCCCCTACTTTATAGCCTCTAATTTGTGTTTTCTGGGCTGCAAACTGGGTTAAAAACAGCCCAGAAATTACCCCCAGCGTATTCTTGTACGTACAGGTCGCGGAAAAGTGACGCGGTCGCATGGCTCGCGCAGCCGCGCGGGTTGTGTTCCTGCCCGGTCACCCGTCCGGGTGACCCACTCGTTCACGTCGTCTGGCATCGAGGCAGCTATGGCAAATTATATATCAATCGAAGACCCAGACGTTAGCTTTCCAATGCAACTGGAACCGCGTCATTTGGACCTCTGTAGCTAAAGTTATAGCCATTTGAGTGCAAAGAGGTCAGACTGGACAGCTTAGCAATTTCTCCAACTTCTTGTATTCCTTCCACTTTTGTATGCTTCCTTTCCATCCTCTGAGCCAATCCTGCCTTGTAATCTCTGAGATCACTTAACACACATATCAAGGCATCTAATGGTAATAAGAGAGGATTAATAATAAGCAAATATAAGATCAAAGAAGCACGTTTTCAATCATAGTACAAAATCAGGAAGGAAATATAAAACTATGCAAATATTATGAATAAGTGGGTAAAGAGTTGATAAAATCCACTCAATTGAGCACAAGATAAACCATAAAATAGTGGTTTATCAGTGGTATCACATCATCATCATGGCTAGGAACATCCGCCAGTGATGCCATGCTGGTAATCAGGACAGGAAAAGGAAGGAGGCCACGAATATGGGCACGCCACATGCTCTGTCGGATCAATCGGGGAAAATAAACTTCCTTTCCCTCTATAACACAACCAATCAAGAGTAGCATCTCCATAGGGATCTCAGAAAAGTGAGTGGTGGGCAAGACATAGTGAGCGAATATCATCTGCCAAGTCTTGGTCTCTCTAGTCAGATGAGCAAAAAGCATCCCTTTAGGCTTAGTGTTGGTCGCATCCATGACCCAAGTGGCATCCGGTAAACCAATCACGCGCCTAAGCGCCTCATAGTCAAAGGTCATGCTGTGAATAGCTAACTCAGCCTGCTGATGAGTGCAGGTGCCATCAGGGAGATGTCGGCACTGCAATGCCTCCTCTATGGCTGACTCAGTGATCATAACCTCTCTACCCCTCACTTGAACTGAATCCAAAGTGGGACGGAAGAAGTTGTAATAGAATTCCTTAACCCAAGAAATGTTGATATCTCCCAAATCTCTATCAACAAAGTCCATACCCAACTCTAGGATGCGACTAGTAATTGCTCGTCTCACATCATTAGGTAGGAGTAATTTCTTCTCAGTATTCAGCTTCGTCGTCTGATATTTTTGGAAGTGAAGCTCACAGTAAAGATTGGAAAACTTTGCTGGATCGGTAGAGGGTAGCAACTAATTTTCCTTTTATTCATCATTCAATGGATTCTTAGCATAATTCTTGTAAGCGGAGGGGATAGAGGGTGTAGAATATTTTCTTTTCTTGGAGGTAGTGGCTATAGCTTTTCCTTTATCCGACATCCTGAAAAATATGATAAAATATAAGGAATAGAACACTTAGCATGTAACAGAGAAAGCATGTTCAGAATATCAATTGACTAACAACACTTATGATGTGAACTGAACTTGAAAAGAATTGGTATCAAGTAAGCACAAGTGAACAAGTAAATCAAGAATGCAATCTTCATTAAAGTCAACAACTCTTACTCAATAAGCAATAATATCATCATACTTTTGAAAGAATGGTTAAAGAGGGTTAAATGTGAGTAGAGGTTAAATGGTTAAAGAAATTAGTAAGTTAGAAAGGTGGATTAGTGGTATGATGATATTTAGGCTCAAATAAAAGAGAAGTTCTGGTTCATGTTCACAATGATTGGTGCAAATCTGGGAAGTCAAAAGGAAACGGAAATTAGCCCAAATTACAATAGAGACTAAAATGAAAATAGATTTCTTGAAAATTGGGCAGCATTCCGGCTAAAAATTGGACGTTCCTGGATAGCAACATAGCAAAAGCAGCGAGAATACAACATCAATCAAGTATAACATCAATGGGATAGCATTCAGCAACACAAATTGCATAAAATAGCAACCCAAAATCAGCATACACACCCAAGTAAACAAACAGCAAATCATGCACAAACGGAGCACTTATCAGGCCTAGAATCCTCTATCCAGTCATAGCTACCTAACCGCAATTATTTCTAACTAACCTATCATGTAAAATTTCAATCTAACTAACTAACAGAGAACCAACAGTAGCTAACAGGAATCAAAAATTAATAGAGAACAGAGTAGGGGCAGGAACCTGGGAGTAGAGAAGAACTAAAAATGGAACAAGAAAGTGGGATTGGGACGGGGATAGGTGCTGGCAAGGTAGAACGTGCCGCCGTGGACGGTGGTCACCGCGGAGCAGCGGCGGAGGGAGTGAGAGACAGGGAAGTGTTGATTAATGAAGACAGAAAGAGGAGGGGACCGACCTCGCGGTGTTTGTCGCCGGCGGTGAAGCAGCAGAGGCGCGCCGGTGGTGGAGGAGAGCAGAGGGGAGAGTGAGTGGGTGAAGAAGAGAGAGGGGCCGCCGAGTGCTCGTCGCCAGCGGTGGTGGCGGAGGTGGTTCGGGCAGAGTGAGAGAATGGAAGGTTGGACGTGGGAGAGATATGACGGACTAAGGTTGCAGGTAGTGGCGGTGGCCATCGCTGCTATTGGCGGAGGTTGATCAGAGGTTGGAGGAGGAAGGAGGAAGAAGATGATGGGGGAAGAAGAGATGTGCGCGACTACGCAACACCTTCGCGTATTAGGGGTTATTTTCTTTTCGAATCGACGCGGGCGCACACCGTGTGCGTCCGCGTACATGGATGAGATTAAGGACCTACGTGTGTGCGTACAACGCGCTCAAGCGTGGATGGGGAAACTCTCTAGGTGCGCGTGCGCATACAGTGCGCGCACGCGTACATTGAGTTGGGCTAGAGGCTTAGAGTGGGCTTGACGCATGCCCATCTCTCTGGACAATGGCCTGGAGTGGCGGCAAGTGCGCGTTCGCGTACGTTGGTAGAGCAGCATAGAGCGCGCAAGCACGACGCGTGCGCTCGTGTCTTTTCCTCCCTTTGTCATATGGGCACGCACGCGGTGAGTGCGTGTCCGCACGAGATGAGTTGGGCTGGGGGCTCAAAGTTGGCCCAGATCCAGCGCAACTCTCTAGAGAGTGGCTCAGAAGTTGCAGCAGCAGATCGACGTGGACGCGGCAGGTGTGCGTCTGCGTGCACTTCCTTGTTCTCATGATCGGCGCGCACGCACGTAGTGCATGTCAGCGTGGGTTGTGTTGGGCTCAGGGCATAGTGTTTGCCCAAGAGAGGCCCAACTCTCTGGAATTTGGGTGATGATGTATCCGCTCATGGACGTGTGCGCGTAGATCGTGCGCGCGCGTCCACCCCCCTTTTTTTTTAAGCAGAAAAATTGTGCTCAGGTGCTCCCTATACTGCTCACAACTCTTTATTCAATCAACCCTCCCACGATTCACAAAATGCAATTTAATATTATTCATCTACTACTAAACACAACATACATGTGACTATGCTAACAATTAAGTTGTACAAACAAATCTATATGAGACATCTACCTACAATGGCAACTCAAATCACTTATTAAGCAAAATTAAAAGAGAATGGAAAGAGTTTACCATGGTGGGGTGTCTCCCACCTAGTACTTTTATTTTAAGTCCTTTAGTTGGACATGTTGAGAGACTCATTCTCATGGTGGCTTGTGTTTGTACTCATCCTTGAATCTCCAAGGATCTTTGCTTCTCAATTGGTTGACAGAGTTTCCAACCATCTTCATCAAGCTTGGGCAAAGTTCTACCCAAGATATGAGTCCCCATAGTTGGTTTTCACTTAGCGAACCGGGATCCCATATCTTGTTTTCACACCCGTCTTCGATTTGGTCTTCAAACTCTTTATTTCCGGGTGGTTGACCTATAGAATTCTCTTTAACATACCAAGCCTTCCGTTGAGACCCTTGTAAAGTGGCATTCTTCCAATCATCGTTCCTATACCTTGAAGCTTTGACCTTAATGAGCCTAATTCCTAACTTGCAACCACTACACAACTCTCTTATACTTTTAACTCCACAAAGAGCTCTAAGTTGTCCATCCGTTTCAATCAAACCATATTCAAGTGAGAAATTAAAGCTTAGAGATAAGAATTTTACCCACTTGAATGTTGTGTTGGATGATGACTTGGGGAGGGAGACCTCCCCACACTTAGACAATGCAAGGTCTACTTCTTTGTGCTCTTCTTTGTGTATTTCCACCTCTTTGCGAGCTTCCTCGATTTCAACCTTTCCCCTTTTTTCACATGGCTTGGTGTTGTCTTCAAGAACTTTGATTTCTTGCCTAATGGGTGGTGATTCAATTTTGGATAGAAATTCATTGATGAATAGATCCATTTCTTGGTCAACCTCTTCATATTCTTCAATTTCGATATACACCATGCCAACGTTTTCCTCTTGGTAGTTCTCTTTCTCATTGCTCACCAAGGGTATGGGAGGTTGTGCACACTCTTCTATAATTTTAACTCCATGTCCAATGGGAGAGGATTCCATTGTAGAGAGAAATTCATCCATGATTGAATACATCTCTTGATAAGCCTCTTCCAAATCTCCAACGATGATATGCCTTGGAGGTTGCGCACCCTCTTCAACATCAATATCAAGCTTTTTGGAAGAGTGTTCCATGATGCTACATTTCCATGGACTTTCAACATCTCCTAAGTCTTCAACCACTTCTTCCTTTTCTTCAATAATCATGGCTTCCTCTAGTTGCTCCAATACAAAACGGCATCCCTCATCCCCCACCGGAGTTCCCAATCTCTCCTCCATGTTTTGCTCTTCTTTAGGTTTTCCACATGTGGCTACGGGGGAAACTTGAGTAATCAAACATTGGTGGGCTAGAGCATGCACCACCTTGGTCAAATTGGTCACAAACTCAAATGTATCCCGCTTCATGGCTTCTTGCCCTTTAAGTAACAAAGTGAGAAAATCGTCTATTGGGGCGTGGGGTGGGTAGGAAGGTTCATCATTTTGGAGAGAGGGTTCATAATAGGAAGGTGGTTCTTCTTGGTAAGGTTGTGGAGATTGTGTGTATTGAGGTGGTTCTTGGGAGTAATCTTGATAGGGTTGTGGTGGTTATAAGGGTTTTTGCTCATAATGGTCATAAGAGTATGGTGTGGGGGTTTGGTCATATGATGGATATGGATCATAGGAAAGTGCTTGATGTGGAAAGGCTTGTGAGTATGGTTGAGGTTCATGTTGAGGATAAGGTTCATAGGCATATGGTGGTGGTTGATTATCATAAAAGGAATCACCATAGCCATTGAATTGACATGCATTAGGATGAGAATTATACCTATAAGTGATTAATTCCTTGAGGCTCCTCCCATCTTGGAGTGTTCCATCCACAATGAGCGTCATCATTGAAATTCACATTTCCTACAACACAAACAAAATAAAACTAACAAAAATTAAGAAACAAACAAAAGATAAACCTATTCACAATATTCACATATGTACAATAACCAATAACATAACACCATTGCAAATCCCCGGCAACGGCGCCATTTTTGATGATTGGATTTTTGACGGTTTAGAATTTCACTAATGAATTCTCGTTGTAAAGTATAGTTTCTAAACCAAACAATAATCCTTTCATACAAAAAGTTGTTTGTCACTAGTACAAACTCCTAAAATTTATAAACCGAAGTATTGGACCTTGGGTCGTTCTCCCTAGGAATTGTAATGAAGTGTCTTGTTATTGGTTGTGAGTTATATTTGGGGTTTTTAAGATTTTAGACAAGAAATATAAATGGCAAAGAAATAAACTAACAACTAAAAAAGCTCTTGGCAAGATATGAGAACTAGAAGTCCTATCCTAGTTATCTTCCTCAATTGTGATGAGAATTGTTCATTGCTCCCACTTAGTTAACCTCTAACCATGGAAGAAAGTCAAGTGGATGAATCAATTTGATTCCTCAAGTTCTAATCAACTCCTAAAGGAAAGATTAGCTTTAGAGGCATTCAAATCAATTAGCAACTTCCAATTATCACTCAACAAAGGAATTAGATAACTCAAGAGTCACTAATCACTCTACCTAAGCCAAGAGGAACAAAATCTACTCTAAAATCCAACCAAGCATTTCATCAAACACTTGGAAGGCATAAAAGAAAAGCATAGTAAATTGAGAACAAGAATAGAATCTAACAACAATTATTGCAAGGAATTAACAACAACAATCAAGGAAATCACAATTATCATGAATTACCTCAAATTGCATTATTGAAAGAAAACAAAGAAACAACAATCTATCCAAAATAAAATAAAGAATTACAACTATTAAAGTACATAACTAGAAAGAGGAAGATGAGAAGAGTAAGAATTGATAAAAGAAAAGTGAATCAAAGCATGAATTAAACCTAGATCTAAGAAGAGAGATTAACCTAAACCTAATCCTAATTCTAGAGAGAAGTGAGAGCTTCTCTCTCTAGAAACTACTTCTAAAACTAAACTAAACTAATGATAACTAACTCACCCTCTTCCCCCTTCAATCCTTGATCCTTTTATTCCTTTCTATCAGCAATTGGCGCCAAAAATGGGTTCAGAAACCCTTCCAAATCGCCAGGCACGTGTTGCTTTAATGAAGTCATGTGCCGACTTCGACGCGTGCGCGCACGGTACGCGTGCGCGTCCCTGGCCAATTCTGCAATGTGCGCGCGAGCGCCTTGTGCGAGTGCGCGTGCTTGGCTGATCTCACTTCTTTGACTTTTCATGCTTTTCTCCACTTGTATGCTTCCTCCCTTGCTCCCTTTGATCCATGCCTATCCTATTTCAATCCTGGAATTACTAGCAAACACATCAAGGCATCTTATGGAATCAAAGTGGAATTAGAATTCATCTATATAAGGCTTAAAAAGCATGTTTTTACACTTAAGCACAAATACGGGAGAGATTACAAAATCATGCTAATTCATAGGTTAAATGCGAGAAAAGGTCATCAAAATACTCTAAATTCAATACAAGATAAACCGTCAAATTGGGGTTTATCAACAACCAAAACTTTTGTACGAAAGGATTCTCTGTTGGTTTAGAAACTATACTTACAACGCAATTATATTTGTGAAATTCTTTACCGGCAAAAATCCGATCGTCAAAATGGCGTCGTTGCCAGGGATATGCAAATGTGTGCCTTATTATTGGTTATTGTAAATATTTGCTTTTGTTTGTTTATTTGTTTTCTTTTTTTTAATTTTTATTAACTACTATGAATTCTCACCCCTCTGGTTTCAAGTTTGGTTATAATATTGTTGAAAGGAATGGAAGCTATAACAGGAATATGCATCAAGGTCAAAACAATCAAAGATGGACGGAGCCACGAGGATCTGATCAACCTTTTAGGCAACAACACCTTCCAAAATACCATGGACGACGACCATTCTACAATGCATGCCAAGACAATAGTTATGGTGGACCCTTTCGTGACAACCAACCTCCACCAATTTACTATGGTCAAGAACCATTTCAGGGAGCGTACCAAGATGACAAATATGTGGATCCCCTTGTAGTTACCAACAAAGCCCACCATATGCTTATGAACTGCTTCCCCAACATACCTTTGAACCACCATACTCACAAGCCCCCTACAACCAACCACCTCTATATGACCCTAACCCATACCCACCATACCAACCACCCTATGAACCGTATGAACCATACATAGAGCCACCCCAATTCCAACCCAATTACTCCCAAGAACCACCACCTCAATATACACCATGTCCATATCCATCAATCCAAGAGCACTATGATCCTACTTATCATAGCCGAGCGCAACAAAAATCAAAGGATCATCTCAAGGAAACGACAGATCAACTTCATGTAACTCTTTGAACGTAGCATGAAGGAGATACTAGAAACTCCAGTAGACAGTGAGCAACATGACTTTGTATTTGTACAATTGGAGGAAGCCGTAATCATTGAAGAGGAAGAAGTGGTCGAAGACTTAGGAGATGCGAAGCCTCCATGGGAAACTCAAGTCTCAGAGCCCCCTTCTAAGGAGTTTGAATTTGATGTTGAGGATGGTGTACAACCTCCAAGGCATATTATGGTCGAAGACTTTGAAGTGGATGATCAAGAGATGGATTCAATTATTGATGAATTCTTATCTACCTTTGAATCCTCATCCATTGGACTTGACATGGAGATGGAAGAAGAAGAAGCACAACCTCCCATGCCCTTGGTGAACAATGAAGAAGAGATCGAATTGGAAGAAAGCTACCAAGAAGAAGAGGTTGATATTGAAGAAGCTTGCAAAGAGGTGGAAGTTGTCAAAGAAGAGCTCAAGGGAATGGAGCTGGAAATTACCTTGCCAAAGTTGTTTAAGTCCTTTCCTCCAAAGCCATCACCGTCCATTCCTTCATTCAAGTGGGTAAATCTCTCATCTCTAAGCTTAATTAGCTCACTTGAATATGATTTACTTGAGATAGATGGTTAGCTTGGAGCTCTTTGTGGCCATAAGAGCATGCGGGAAATGGTTAGTGGTAGGAAATGTCATGCAAGGTACAATATGGTTGCATGCTCCAAATTGAAGTACAAAGGTTGGTACAATTCTCAATTGAATGGGTCTAGGAAGCTGTTTTGATGTCTCAATAAGAAGTTCAATTACGTGCCACCCAGATGGAATCATGATGATCAACAAGAAGACGGGTGCAAAAGCAAAGTTTGGGACCCCAGAATTCATTTTAGCAATCAACACTCTTGGGGCCTTGTCACTTACTTTAGATTGCTTGACGGCTGTGTGCGCCTAGTTTGGGATCCCGGAGGCCATTGGAATTACAAACATTGGTGGGGATTCAAGGATCAGTACAAGCACAAGCCACCATGATAAGGAGCTTGCTAAATGTCCAACTTAAGGACTTTAACTAAAAGTGCTAGTGGAAAATAACCCACCATGGTATGATCGTTCTTTTTCAGTCTTAGTTTTATTTTACTTTGTTTTCTTCTTAGTTTTATTTTATCATGTTTTTATTAGTGCTCGTTCATCATGTCAGCATCTGCATTCTGCATTCTGCATATTAAAAAAAAGAAACGAAGAGCACGCGATGCGTCAGCGTCACTAACGCGTCCGTGTCATATGTGCATTCGAAACAAGAAGAAAAGAAGAAGAGATTCACGTGGGAGCGTGGCTGGAGGCGTGCCTTAGGCACAAACACGCCCACGCAAACGTGTCCATGATGTGTCCGCATCGTTTACGAATCCAGCCCACCACGCGATCGCGTCACCAACGCACACGCGTGACCCTGCAAAGTCGACCTAAAAGATATATGGACAGAGAGTTAGGATGGAGTGGTGCTTGAATGGTGCTGGAAGCACAAAGCCATATCACGCGTACGCATCCCTGACGCATTCGCGTCATTTTCTAAATCAGACCATCCACGCGTGGGCATCCCTCACGCGCACACGTCAGTTGAATTTTTGGCAATAAGTGCGCATGAGACAGAGAGTTGCGCAGGCGCGACGCTCCTCTCGCGCCAATGGCACAAATCAAGTCACGCATACGCGTGCCCCACGCGTACGCGTTATCAGAGAATTTTGCAACTCACGCAAACGCGTGCTCCACGCATTCGCGTCACCTACGCCACACAGCTTATCCAGATCATCCCTAAGAAATCTTATCTTTTCTTCACCAATCCTAATTTTTCCTTCCTCCTCTCTTCCTTACATCTTCTTCATTTCTTTCACTTCTCATTTTTATTATCTCTCATTCTATTTTACTAAATTTATTTGCATACTTTCATTTATTATATTTTAATTTTGTGCATATTTTTAATTTCTTTTCTAAGTTTGTTGATGAGCGGATAATTTATACGCTTTTTGGCATTGTTTTTAGGTAGTTTTTTGTAGGATCTAGCTACTTTTTAGTATATTTTTATTAGTTTTTAAGCAAAATTCACATTTCTGGACTTTACTATGAGTTTGTATTTTTTTTTTGTGATTTCAGGTACTTTCTGGCTGAAATTGAGGGACCTGTGCAAAAAATATGATTCAGAGGCTGACAAAGGACTGCTGATGCTGTTGGATTCTGACCTCCCTGCACTCGAAATAAATTTTTGGAGCTACAAGAGTACAAATGACGCGCTCTCAACTGCGTTGGAAAGTAGACATCCAGGGCTTTCCAGCAATATATAATAGTCCATACTTTGTCCGAGTTTAGATGACGCAAACTGGCGTTTAATGCCAGCTTTCTGCCCTATTCTGGAATTAAACGCCAGAAACAAGTTGTAAAGCAGAGTCAAATGCCAGAAACAAGTTACAAAATGGCGTTCAACTTCAAGGAAGACCTCTACACATGAAAGCTTCAATGCTCAGCCCAAGCACACACCAAGTGGGCCTAGAAGTGGATTTCTGCATCATTTACTCATTTCTGTACCCCTAGTAATAAATCTTGTATAAATAGGACTTTTTACTATTGTATTTTCATCTTTGGACGCCTAGTCCTTGGATCGGTCTTGGTTATTCTGGTTCCCTCTCTGGGGCCGAAGCCAATGAACATCATTATCACTTATGTATCTTCAACTGTGGAGTTTCTTCACACCATAGATTAAGGTGTGGAGCTCTACTGTTCCTCGAGTATTAATGCAAAGTGCTACTATTTTCTATTCAATTCATGCTTATTCTTATTCTAAGATATTCATTCGCACGAGTTTATTTTAGAGATTTATTTTGTACCTCATGACATTTTTACATCCGAACTTGTACATTTGACGGCATGAGTCTTTAAACCCCATGGTTGGGGGTGAGGAGTTTTGCAGCGTCTCGATGAATTAATGTAAGTATTTCTGTTTTCTATTCAATCTCGCTTGTTTCTATTCTAAGATATTCATTTGCACTCCAACATGATGAATGTGATGATCCATGACAATCATCACCATTCTCAACCTTTGAACGCGTGCCTAACAACCACTTCCGTTCTACCTTAGATTGAATGCTTATCTCTTGGGTTTCTGGCACACGAGTTTGATTGCCTCTCCTGACAACAGAGCGTTCAACCCGTGAGTCCAAAGTCTTCGTGGTATAAGCTAGAACCAATGGGCATCATTCCTGAGATCTGAAAAGTCTAAACCTTGTCTATGGTATTCCGAGTAGGATCTGGGAAGGGATGTCTGTAACGAGCTTCAAACTCACGATGTTGGGCGTAGAGACAGACGCAAAAGGATCACTGGATCCTATTCCAGCATTAGTGAGAACCAACAGATGATTAGCCATGTACATGGACCCTTTTCACTGAGTGGACAGCTGGTAGCCATTGACAACGGTGATCCACCAACATACAGCTTGCCATGGAAGGAGACCTGCGTGCGTGAAGTTGAAGACAGTAGGAAAGTAGAAATTCAAAGGACAGAGCATCTCCAAAACTCCAACCCATTCTCTATTACTACGTAACAATTATTCCTTTCATGCTCTTTCACTTTTCACAGTTAAAACTAAGAACCCTATTGATATCCTGAATAAGAATAATAAGATAACCATAGCTTGCTTCAAGCCGGCAATCTCCGTGGGTTCGACCCTTACTCACGTAAGGTATTACTTGGACGACCCAGTGCACTTGCTGGTTAGTTGTGCGGAATTACATAGTGTGAGTGTAATTTTCGTGCACCAAGTTTTTGGCGCTGTTGTCGGGGATTGTTCGAGTTTGAACAACTGACGGTTTATCTTGTTACTTAGATTAGGAAAAATTTGTCTTTTTGGTTTAGAGTCACTAGGATTGCATCTTTTATTATTCCTTTTAAAAAAAATCTTTCAAAAATATTATTTTTCTTTGATTAGTTTTTAATTTTTCTTGGAGTCTTTTGTTTGATTTTAGTTTCATATCTTAAGTTTGGTGTCAATTGCATGTTTTATTTTTCCTTTAAAAATACCTTTTTAAAACACATTAAATTTATAGCTCAGTTGGCTAGAGCGTTGTGCTTGTGTTCTTGGTAATTGGGTATCTCCCTTTTAAATCTTTTTCAAAAATAAATTTTCTTTGATTAAATCTTGTACCAAATTTTATGTTTGGTGTTCTCTTGTTAATTTTCTTTAGTTTCAAAAATTTTATTTTGGTTTTTTAAAAATTTTAAGTTTGGTGTTCTTTCTTTTGTTCTTGTGAGTCTTCAAGGTGTTCTTGAGTCTTCTTTGTGTTTTGATCTTAAAATTTTTAAGTTTGGTGTGCCTTGGTGTTTTCCCTCTAAAATTTTCGAAAACAAGGAGCATTGGTTCTAAAAATTTGAAGTCTTGTGCCTTTTGTGTGTTTTTCTCTTTCATAATAAAATTCAAAAATAAAAAATATCTTTTCCTTTATTTTCTCATAATTTTCGAATCCATTGGGTTGACTTTGTCAAAATATCTTTTATTTTATTTTATTTTTTTCAAAAAAAAAAGAAAAAAATTGTTTATAAATATAATAAAATAAATCCACATCATCTCCCTTTCTCCATCATGGACCTAAGTGGAAATGAACAGTCCAGAAGGACTCTGGGGTCATATGATAACCCCACTACTGCTTTATATGGGAGTAGTATCTGTATACCTTCCATCGGAGTTAGTAGTTTTGAGTTGAACCCTTAGCTCATTATCATGGTGCAGCAAAATTGCCAGTATTCCGATCTTCCACAAGAAGAACCTACTGAGTTTCTGGCACAGTTCTTACAAATTGCTAACACAATACATGATAAGGAAGTAGATCAGGATGTCTACAGATTATTACTGTTTCCATTTGCTGTAAAAGACCAAGCTAAGAGGTGGTTAAATAACCAACCTAAAGCTAGCATAAGAATATGGAAGCAATTGTCAGACAAATTCCTGAATCAATATTTCCCTCCTAAGAGGATGACATAGCTAAGGCTGGACATCCAAGGCTTTAAACAAGAGGATAATGAATCCCTTTACAATGCCTGGGAGAGGTACAGAGAGATGCTAAGAAAATGCCCCTCTGAAATATTTTCAGAATGGGTGCAGTTAGACATCTTCTACTACGGGCTTACACCAAAAGCTCAGATATCGCTAGACCACTCAGTTGGTGGATCTATACACATGAGAAAAACGATTGAAGAGGCAGGGAATCTGGCATTAAATGCGAATCCAACCCCCAATCCTGGCGTTCAAACGCCTATGAGGGGTCATACACTTGCAAGTGCTGACAATAACTCCCGCAAGAAGGCTTCTCAACCTACCTCTGTAGGAAATAAACCTGCAACAACCAAGGTTGAGGAATACAAAGCCAAAATACCTTATCCTCAGAAACTCTGCCAAGCGGAACAGGATAAACAATTTGCCCGCTTTGCAGACTATCTCAGGACTCTTGAAATCAAGATTTTGTTTGCAGAGGCACTTAAGCAAATACCCTCTTATGGTAAGTTCATGAAAGAGATCTTAAGTCATAAGAAGGATTGGAGAGAAACTGAAAAAGTTTTTCTCATTGAAGAATGCAGTGCAATAATTTTAAAGAGCTCACCAGAGAAGCTTAAGGATCCTTGAAGCTTTATGATACCATGCACATTAGAGGGAACCTGTACCAAGACAACTCTATGTGATCTTGGGGCAAGTATCAATATAATCCATGCATCCACTATCAGAAAGTTTGGCTTGGCTGAAGAGGTCAAAGCAACCAGGATATGTCTTCAACTTGCTAATGGCTCCATTAAATACCCATCAGGCGTGATTGAAGATATGATTGTCACAGTTGGGCCATTCGCCTTTTCCACTGATTTTGTAGTGCTGAAAATGGAGGAGCACAAGAGTGCAACTCTCATTCTAGGAAGACCTTTCCTAGTAACTGGATGAACCCTCATTGACGTCCAAAAAGGGGAAGTAACCCTGAGAGTCAATGAGGATGAGTTTAGGTTGAATGCTATTGAAGCAATGAAGCACCCAGGCACATCAAAAGACTGCATGCATGTTGATATCATTGATTCCCTAGTACACGAGATCAATATAGCTGAGAGTCTCAAATCAGAGCTAGAGAATATCTTTAAAGATGTTCAGCCTGATCTGGAGGAACCAGAGGAAATACAAGAACCTCTGAAAATTCCTCAGGAAGAGGAGAAACCTCCTAAACCCAAGCTCAAATCACTACCACCATCCCTAAAATATGCATTTTTGGGACAAGGTGAAACTTTTCCTGTAATCATAAGCTCTACCTTAGAGCCACAGGAAGAGAAAGCACTAATTCAGGTGCTAAGGACACACAAGACAGCTCTTGGGTGGTTCATTAGTGATCTCAAGGGCATTAGCCCAGCCAAATACATGCACAAGATCCTACTAGAGGATAATGCCAAACTAGTGGTTCAACCACAAAGGCGGCTGAATCCAGCCATGAAGGAGGTGGTGCAGAAAGGGGTCACTAAATTACTAGAGGCTGGGATTATTTATCCCATTTCTGATAGCCCCTGTGTGAGCCCTGTCCAAGTTGTACCCAAAAAGGGAGGCATGACAGTGGTTCATAATGAAAAAAATGAACTAGTTCCTACAAGAACAATTACAGGGTAGCGTATGTGTATTGACTACAGAAGACTCAATATAGCCACCAGAAAGGATCATTTTCCTTTACCCTTCATAGACCAAATGCTAGAAAGGCTAGCAGGTTATGACTATTACTGCTTTCTGGACGGCTACTCAGGCTACAACCAGATTGCAGTAGATCCCCAGGATCAAGAGAAAACAGCATTCACATCTCCATCTGGAGTATTTGCCTACAGAAGGATGCCATTTGGTCTGTGTTATACAACAGCAACCTTTCAGAGATGCATGCTCTCTATTTTCCCTAATATGGTGGAAAAATTTATGGAAGTCTTCATGGATGACTTCTCAGTATTTGGAGATTCATTCAGCTCCTGTCTTAACCATCTAGCACTTGTTCTGAAAAGGTACCAAGAGTCCAACCTGGTTTTAAACTGGGAGAAATGTCACTTTATGGTGACTGAAGGAATTGTCCTTGGGCACAAAATTTCGAACAAAGGGATAGAGGTGGATCAAGCTAAGGTGGAAGTAATCGAAAAATTACCACCACCCACTAATGTTAAGGCAATAAGAAGTTTTCTGGGACATGCAGGATTTTACAGGAGGTTTATAAAGGATTTTTCAAAAATCACAAAACCTCTGAGTAACCTGCTAGCTGCTGATACACCATTTGTCGTTGACACATTGTGTTTGCAGGCCTTTGAGACTCTGAAGGCTAAGTTGGTCACAGCGCCTATCATTTCTGCACCAGACTAGACATTACCATTTCAACTAATGTGTGATGCCAGTGACCATGCTATTGGTGTAGTATTAGGACAGAGGCATGACAAGCTTCTGCACGTCATTTACTATGCAAGCCGTGTTCTAAATGACGCGCAGAAAAAATTACACACCCACAGAAAAGGAATTGCTTGCAGTGGTTTATGCCATTGTCAAGTTCATATCCTATTTGGTAGGATCAAAAGTGATTGTGTACACTGGCCATGCTGCTCTTAAATATCCACTTACAAAGCAGGATTCAAAACCCAAGCTCATAGGATGGGTGTTGCTTCTGTAAGAGTTTGATATAGAAATAAGAGACAGAAAAGGGACACAGAATCAAGTAGCAGATCACCGGTCCCGGATAGAACCAGTAGAAGAGATGTCTCTACCCCTCACTGAGATCTCTAAAACCTTTCTGGATGAGCAACTCTTTGCCATTCAGGAGGTGCATGGTTTGCAGACATCGCAAAATATAAAGCTGCAAGGTTCATTCCTAAGGAGTTCAGTAGGCAGCAAAAGAAAAAACTGCTTTCTGATGCGAAGTACTACTTGTGGGATGAACCATATCTCTTCAAGAGATGCGCAGATGGACTAATCCGTAGGTGTGTGCCTAGAGAAGAGGCGCAAAAGATCCTATGGCATTGCCATGGATCACAATATGGAGGACATTTTGGAGGTGAGCGAACAGCCACCAAAGTCCTCCAATGTGGCTTCTACTGGCCTACAATCTATGGGGACTCCCGAGAGTTTGTACGTAACTATGACAGTTGCCAGCGAGCTGGAAATCTGCCTCATGGTTACGCCATGCCTCAACAAGGGATCCTAAAGATTGAGTTGTTTGATGTATGGGGTATTGACTTCATGGTTCCTTTTCCACCATCATACTCAAACACTTACATTCTGGTGGCAGTGGACTATATATCTAAATGGGTAGAGGCAATTGCAACACCCACTAACGATACTAAGATAGTACTGAAGTTCCACCAAAAATATATCTTTAGCAAATTTGGTGTCCCTTGAGCATTGATCAGTGATGAAGGCACTCATTTCTGCAATAAACAACTTTATACTGCCATGGTCCAATATGGAATTAGCCACAAGGTGGCAACTCTATATCATCCACAGACCAATGGGCAAGCTGAAGTCTCTAATAGAGAACTAAAAAAAATCCTGGAGTGGACTGTAATATCCCATAGAAAGGATTGGGCAAAGAGCTTGGATGATGCTCTATGGGCATACAGAACAGCATTTAAGACTCCTATAGAAACCTCTCCATACCAACTTGTGTATGGGAAGGCCTGTCACCTGCCCGTGGAACTGGAGCATAAAGCCTAATGTGCAACCAGATTCCTAAACCTTGATGCCAAATTAGCTAGAGAGAAAAGATTGCTCCAGCTGAATGAGCTAGAGGAATTCAGACTCAATGCTTTTGAAAATGCCAAAATTTACAATGAGAAAGAAAAAAGATGGCATGATAAGAACCTGTCATCCAGAGTCTTTGAGTCAGGACAAAAGGTTCTGCTGTTTAACTCTAGGCTCAGGCTATTCCCTGGGAAACTAAAATCCCGGTGGAGAGGACCATATGTGATTACAGGCGTGTCACCATATAGATATGTAGAACTTCAGGATATTGATTCTGACAAAAAAGTTCATTGTTAATGGACAAAGAGTCAAACATTATCTTGAAAGCAATTTTGAGCAAGAATGCTCAAAACTGAGACTAGATTAAAGCTCAGTAAGGTCCAGCTAAAGACAATAAAGAAGCGCTTACTGGGAGGAAACCTAGCCATTACTGTAGTTTTTTGTTATGTAAATAATAATTATAAGAGTTTAATAAGTTATCATTGGAACTAATTCTCATTTACAGGAGTTCACAGAGTTACAGAAGGATTCAGAGCAGAAAAAAAAAGCTCACTGGCATGAAAACGCCAATAAGAGGCACTTTCTGGCGTTTAACACCAAAACTACAGCATCCTGGGCATTTTTCCTTTCTAGCATTTAACGCCAGCCAGGGTACCTGGCTGGGCATTAAACACCCAAAACAAGCAGCAAATGGGCGTTAAACGCCCAAAACAAGCAGCGTTTGGGCGTTTAACGCCACGAATGTGGAGGGGAGGTGATTTTGTTTTCCAACCCAATTTTATTTTTATTTTTATGTTTTCATCCATGATTTCTTGCATAAACATATTTCAAATCATCATCTTTTCAATTTCAAATTTCAAAAAAAAAAATAATAACTCTTAATTCTAAAAATCTTTTCTTCTTTTTAAATCTTTTTCAAAATGCATGTCTTTTTAATTTCTCTTCAAATCTTTTTCAAAATTCATATATCTTTTTAATATCTTTTCAAATTTAGATTTATGTTTTTCAAAACTCTCTCTTATCTTATTTTAAAATACATCTTCTGCATATCATAATTATCTTTTTACAAATCATATCTTCTATCATATCTTTTTAAAAAATTTTTGAACCCACCCCTTCCTTTTAAATTGACAATTCGGCCACCCTCTCTCCTCCTTCTCCTCTCATTTCCTTTCTTTTGCTTGAGGACAATAAAACCTCTAAGTTTGGTGTATTTTGCGTGATCACTGAGCTAAGACTCACTAATTTCATGGTTCCTAAGGGAAAACAAACCACTTCAAGAGGAAAGAAAGAGAATAATCCAAGACCACTTTGGAATCAAGAGAGGTTCTTAACCAAGGAACATTTAGACCATTACCATAAAATAATGGGTCTAAGGTCAGTGATCCTGGAGGTTAAATTCGATATGAAAGAAGACGAATATCCGGAGATCCAAGAGCAAATTCAGAACAGAGGTTGGGAAATTCTAGCCAATCCTAAGACAAAAGTGGGTAGAAACATGGTTCAGGAATTCTACTCAAATTTGTGGCAAACAGAGATGCAGAGAATGACTAGAACCGCTTTCTATACCTTTCGAACCATGGTCAGAGGGAAGATGATTCACTTCCACCTTGACAAAATAAGAGAGGTCTTCAAGCTACCTCAACTACAAGATGATCCAGAATCCTTTAATAGGAGAATGGTATGTGATGATAAGCGTTTGGACCAAATTTTAGAGGACATATGCATCCCTGGAACCAAGTGGAAAACCAACACAAAAGGTGTTCCAAATCAACTCAAGAGAGGGGATCTCAAACCAATTACTAGGGGCTAGCTAGATTTCATTAGGCGTTCCATACTGCTTACCAGCAACTGCTCCAAAGTCCTATCAAGAGAGCAGTGATGATCCATTGCATTATGCAAGGAAACGAAGTGGAAGTTCATTAAATGATTTCTTGTGAGCTCTACACAATTGCAAATAAGAACTCCAAGGATGCCAAGTTGGCTTACCCAAACTTGATTTCTCTGCTATGTAAAGAGGCTGGGGTAAAGATAGGAGTAGATGAGTTCATCCCAGTCGAACATCCAATCACCAATAAGTCAACGGAGGGACAACAAGTACAAGAAAACTCCATCAAAAGGAGGGCACAGGAATTCCTCCCAGAAATCCCTTAGATTGACTATTGGACCCACCTAGAAGCATCTGTCACCAAGTTGTAAGAAACTATGGATCAACTCAAGGAAGAATAATAGAATCAAAACTTTATGATCTACAAACTACTTAAGGAATAGGAGAAGCAAGGGCGTGAATTACAGAAGCTGAAGCGCCAGAAGCTTTCTCTTGAAGGTCCAGACAACCCACAACTTGAAGGAGCATCCATTTCCCAAAATAAAGGTTATTGAGTCCTAATCTTAATTCTGTGATAACTTCTGCTATTAGAAATTTATCTTAGGAGTCATATGAGTAGTAGTAATTAGTATTTTTATTTTTATTTTTATCATCCCTAAGTAAGCTATAATTTATTTTTCTCATCATCATTAAACATGAATAAAATAGCAGATATTTTTAGAATAATGAGGCAATTTTTTTGGGTTCTTAATAAGAAAAATTCAAATTATTTATATGTGGTGGCAACACTTTCTGTCTTCTGAATGAATGCTTAAACAGTGCATATTTTTGATCTTGTTATTTATGAATGTTAAAACTGTTGGCTTTTGAAAGAATGATGAAAAAGAGAAATGTTATTGATAATCTGAAAAATCATAAAATTGATTTTTGAAGCAAGAAAAAGCAGTGAAAAAAAAGAGAAAAATAAAAAGAAAAAGCCAATAGCCCTTAAAACCAAAAGGCAAGGGTAAAAAAGATCCAAGGCTTTGAGCATCAATGGATAGGAGGGGCTAAAAGAATAAATCCTGGCCTAAGCAGCAGAACCCATCTGTCCCTAACCATGTGCTTGTGGCATGCAGGTCCAAGTGAAAAGCTTGAGACTGAGTGGTTAAAGTTGTGATCCAAAAAAGTGTGCTTAAGAACTCTGGACACCTATAATTGGGGACTTTAGCAAAGCTGAGTCACAATCTGAAAAGGTTCACCCAATTATGTGTCTGTGGCATTCATGTATCCGGTGGTAATATTGGAAAACAAAGTGCTTAAGGTCACGACCAAGACTCATAAAGTAGTTGTGTTCAAGAATCAACACACTAAACTAGGAGAATCAATAACACTATCTGAATTCTGAGTTCCTATGGATGCCAATCATTCTAAACTTCAAGGGATGAAGTGAAATGCCAAAACTGTTCAAAAGTAAAAAGCTACTAGCCCCGCTCATCTAATTAGAATTGAGCTTCATGTAAAACTCTGAGATTGCCTCTTGATCCTCGTACTATCCTATTTTATTTATCTAGTTGCTTGGGGACAAACTATAGTTTAAGTTTGGTGTTGTGATGAGTAGATATTTTATACGATTTTTGGGGGTGTTTTAATATAGTTTTTAGTAGGATCTAGCTAGTTTTTAGTATATTTTTATTAGTTTTTATGCAAAAATCACATTTCTGGACTTTACTATGAGTTTGTGTATTTTTTTGTGATTTCAGGTATTTTCTGGCTGAAATTGAGGGACTTCAGCAAAAATCTGATTCAGAGGCTGATAGAGGACTGCTGATGCTGTTGGATTCTGACCTCCCTACACTCGAAGTAAAATTTTTGGAGCTACAAAAATCCAAATGGCGCGCTCTCAATTGCGTTGGAAATTAGACATCCAGGGCTTTCTCTCAATATATAATAGTTTATACATTGCCCAAGTTTAGATGACGAGCTTTCTGCCCTATTCTGGCGTCAAACGCTAGAAACAAGTTACAAACCAGAGTTAAATGCTAAAACAGGTTACAAACTGGCGTTTGACTCCAAGAATAGCCTATGCATGTGAAAGCTTCAATGCTCAGCCCCAGCACACACCAAGTGGGCCCCAGGAGTAGATTTCTGCACTACCTATCTAAGTTTACTCATTTTTTGTAAACCTAGGTTACTAGTTGAGTATAAAAACTACTTTTAGAGATTTATTTTGTACTTCATGACATTTTTACATCCGAACTTGTACATTTGAAGGCATGAGTCTCTGAACCCCATGGTTGGGTGTGAGGAGCTCTGCAGCGTCTCGATGAATTAATGCAAGTATTTCTGATTTCTATTCAATCTCGCCTGTTTCTATTCTAACATATTCATTCGCACTCCAACATTATGAATGTGATGATCCGTGACAATCATCACCATTCTCAACCTATGAACGTGTTCCTGACAACCACTTCCGTTCTACCTTAGATTGAATGTTTATCTCTTGGGTTTTTGGCTCACGAGTTTGACTGCCTCTCTTAACAACAGAGTGTTCAACCCGTGAGTCCAGAGTCTTCGTGGTATAAGCTAGAACTAATGGGCAGCATTCCTGAGATCTGGAAAGTCTAAACCTTGTCTGTGGTATTCTGAGTAGGATTTGGGAGGGGATGTCTATAACGAGCTTCAAACTCACGAACGTTGGGCGTAGTGACAAACGCAAAAGGATCACTGGATCCTATTCCAGAATTAGTGAGAAACAACAGATGATTAGCCATGTACATGGACCCTTTTCACTGAGAGGATGGCTGGTAGCCATTGACAATGGTGATCCACCAACATACAGCTTGCCATGGAAGGAGACCTGCGTGCGTGAAGAAAAAGACAGTAGGAAAGCATAAATTCAAAGGACAGAGCATCTCCAAAACTCCAACCCATTGTCTACTACTGCGTAACAATTATTCCTTTCATGCTCTTTCACTTTTCACAATTAAAACTAAGAACTCTATTGATATCCTGACTAAGAATAATAAGATAACCATAGCTTGCTTTAAGCTGGCAATCTCCGTGAGATCGACCCTTACTCACATAAGGTATTACTTGGACGACCCAGTGCACTTGCTGGTTAGTTGTGCGGAATTACATAGTGTGAGTGTAAATTTTGTGATTTTCCTGTAAAAGTAGTCTTTTCCTGATCTTCAGGAGCTATATGAATTTAAAAATACCCTGTATAACCATCCAAAAAGCAGTAATGTGATTTTCCTGACAGGTGATCCAACATTTGATCAATAAATGGTAAGGTGGAGTGATCCTTACGAATGGCCTGGTTGAGGTGCCTGTAGTCAATGCACACCCTCTAGGAATTCTGCACTCTAGTTGCTATGGGCTCTCCTTGTTCATTCTTCACTGCAGTGACTCTAGACTTCTTGGGCACCACTTGTGTAGGGCTGACCCATTCGCTATCTGAAATGGGGTAGATGATATCTGCCTCCAATAGTCTGGTCACTTCCTTCTTGACAACTTCTAGTATGGTGGGGTTTAACCTCCTTTGGGGTTGATGGACAGGCCTTGCTCCCTCTTCTAAAAATATCCTGTGCTCACAAACTTGAGGGTTGATGCCTAGTATATCTGACAAGCTCCACCCAATAGCTTTCTTGTGCCTTTTCAGCACACTAAGCAGATGCTCTGCCTGTTGGAAAGTAAGTTTCCTTGCAATGATAACTGGAAGCTTTTGATCATTCTCAAGGTAAGCATACTTGAGGTGGGGTGGAAGGGGTTTAAACTCCAATCTCTGCTCATGGCTAGGCACTTGATCATCTGGAGCTAGTGACGGTTGTAATGTGTCTTCGTCTTGTCCAGGGGGTGTCCCCATACTTGCATCTTGCTCCATGTGCCTCTCCTTGACTTTCTCCTGGTGAACTGTCGCTACAGTCTCATCAATGACGTCGCACTAAAAGATGGAATGGTCTTCCAGAGGATGCTTCATAGCCTCATTCAGATTGAAGCTCACTACTCGGTTGTCTATCTCAAAGGAATAAATTCTTGAGAATGCATCCAACTTGAACTTTGAGGTCTTCAGGAATGATCTTCTGAGCAAGATGGATGACGGTCTTCCTGAGTCATTTTGGGGCATCTCCAAGATATAGAAGTTAATGGGAAATGTGAGCCCCTTAATGCTCACCAACACGTCCTCAGCAATTCCAACCACTGTAATAATGCTTTTATCTGCTAACACAAAACGAGCTGCCGACCTTTTTAAAGTAGGGAGCCTCAAAGCATCATATATAGACAAAGCCTCCAATGGTACAGTTAACCATGCATGGACCTGGATCACTACATTTTTCAGGCATACCATCCATTAAAGCAGATATGGAACTACCTAAAGGAATAGGTTCTAATTCATTAATCTTATCCTTATGCATGCACAAATCCTTTAGAATCTTTGCATATTTAGGCACTTGCCGAATAACATCAAAAAGGGAAACAATTACCTCAACCTTTTCGAAGATTTCTACCATTTTTGGGTCAAGTTCCATCTGCTTTCTAGACTTTCGTGCAAGGTGTGGAAAAGGCATAAGGATGGCGTCTCTGGTAGCTTTAGCTTCTTTTGGTGTGCCATTCTCTGGTTGAGTTGCTTCTTCTTCAACCATGTCTTGTACTTCATCTTCCTCTTCAACATCCTCAACTTTAACCATGTCCTCAACTGGGGCATGTTCTTGTGGGCTTAGCCCCTTAGGATTCCTCTCTTGTAGTGTAGTTTCAGACCTCAAAGTGATGGCATTGAAGGCTGGTTGTTGGAGTTGTTCATTGATCCAATCTGTGAGACGAGAGCTTGTAAAGTAGAATTCAGACTGTTTAAGGTAGAAGTAAGGTTGTTCTCCATGGTCTTCTGTCTTTGATCAATAGAGTGTAGCAACCCGTCATTAGAAGATGAATGGGGGTAAGTAATCTGAGGGATCTGCTGTTGGTTCTTCTGAGGCGCTTGGGACTGCCTTTGGTGAGGTGCTCTATAAGGCTGGTTTTGGTTCTGCTATCTGTTGTTGTTGTTATTCCACCTCTAATTTCTATTGTTATCTCTGCCTCCTCTATTGTAGTTGTCCCTCCATCCTTGGTTGGAATTATCTCTCCAACCCTGGTTGGAGTTGTCCTGCCAACTTTGATTGTAGTTCCCACATTTGTTGTAATTGCCGCCTTGTTGATAGTATCCTTGATTCGGGCGGTCATAAAAATTATGAGTAGCTGCCAAGGTGTTGTCCTCATGTTGGAGCTATGCACACTCGTCAATGTAATGACTATAATCAGCACATATTCTGCATACTCTCTGAGGAACCAGTTAATGACTCTGTTGTGATGGGGGAGACTGAGGTTGTTGTTGATTCAGGTGTATCTGCTTCAATAAGTTAGTCATCTCACATAGACTCTGTGTGAGAGTGGTATTCTCACTGCTAGAGAAAACCTCTGCCACAGCCTTGGGATGGTTGTTCCTGTGCTTGTGATTCCGATCAGACTCGGCCAAGTCAGCGATCAGTTGCCATGCTTCATCTGTGGTCTTGTACTTTTTCAGAGAACCATTGCTCGCACCATCTAATGTAGTCTTGTCCTGAGGTTTCATGCCCTGTGTGAAGTAGTTGATCAATACCAACTTGTCAATCATGTGGTGGGGGCATGCGTCTAGGAGATTATTGAAGTGCTCCCAATACTCGTAAAGAGTCTCAGATTCGCCTTGAATAATCATTGAAATTTCTTTCCTCAGTCTATCAGTAACTTCAGCTATAAAGTATTTTTCCAAGAATTCTCTCCTGAGCGTGTCCCAGTTAGTAACAACTGCTTCAGGTTGAGTGTAGTACCACTCCCTCGCCTTTCCCTCAAGAGAAAACGGGAAGGCGGTTAGCAGAATAGAAGTCTCAGCTACACCATTATGCCAGACAGTAGAACAGGCTGTTTGAAAATCTCTGAGATGCTTGAGAGGCTCTTGAGCAGGTAAGCCATGAAACTTTGGTAGTAGATTGATTAGTGCAGTCTTCAGTTCAATATCTGCACCCAGATTTGGATGACGCGCTTGGAAAGGTGGCAGTGTAAAGTCTGGAGCTCCTGCTTCCTGGAGAGTAATCCTCTTGGGTGCTGCCATGTCCTATCTGCTCAAATCAACTAAATTAGTAGAAAGGGAGCTTGTTTCTTTCTTAAATGACGTTTCAGATTCATCCTCAGATAGGACTAACCGACGCTGAGCTTGCCTTATACGTGAAATAGTTCTTTCAATTTCAAGATTAAATACGGGTAGGCTCGGATCAGGTAGTGAACGCATCATTCAGTGAAAGAAACATACAGCTCATGGTAATAAAATAAAATAAAATAAAATGCAAATAAATAAATTCCAACCAATAAATTAGCACACTGTTGCAACTCCCCAGTAACGGCGCCAAAAATTGAAGCACGAAAAATCACCGACTAAGAGTTTATAAAGAAAATAGCGTTGCAAGTATAACTCTTAACCAATGAAGACACTGCGTATCAATTTAAAAGAGTTGTCACAAAATTTAGAAATAAAATACTGGGAGTGTGAATCCCAGGTCGTCTCCCAACGAGTTGACAAACGAGTGCTATTTTATTGATCAGAGGTTTTCCAAGGATTTTTTTTAAGAGTTGAAGAATAGAAAGATAAATGATTGAGAATTTATATAATCAAATTAAAAGCCTTGACCGAGGGTAGATTAATTGGAAGTTCTATCCTTGTTGGAATTTCTCATGTGTGCTTCAAGAGGTTATTATTTTCACATAGTTAACCCTTACTAAATAAAGGAAAGTCAAGTGATTGAGCTAACTCTTATTTGCAAGTCCTAATCCTCTCCCTTGGGATAAATTAGCATTAGTAAATAGAGAATTAGCCAATAACTTCCAAATTAACTAATCGCTTGAGCATTCCCAACTCAAGGGTCTGCTTTTAATCAACCCCCAAGTCAAGTGGGAGTTCTACTCCATTGACATGAATATAACTTTCACAGAATTAAGAGAGGAATAAAAGGAAGACATGATAAACAATAACTGAAAATTAATTAAAAGTAAAAATGGTTATTTGCATTAAAAAATTCTAAAAACAATCCAATTGTAACTCTGAATAAGGATTAAGGATATAAAAGAGTAAGGGACAAAGGAAACAAACTGGAATAAATGAAACTTCAACGGAGGTAGCAACTCTTCTCAATATCCAAATCAATAGCAAAAAGCAATAATATTCTAAGAACTATGAATGTGAAGAAAAACCTAAAGTAAGAAGTGGAAATCTCACTCTAGATTCAAAGCTAAAAACTAAAACTATGCAGAATGAGAATGTGTGTTGAGTCTCTGCTATTCCCTGGCTCTAGTCTGTGTTTCTGGGCCGAAAACTAGGTCTAAAACTGACCCGAATTTGCCCTCAGTATTTTCTGCAATTTCTGCAGATCGGGCATGTCACACGTACGCGTCACTCACGTGTGCGCGTCGTTTGGCGATTTTCCTTGTCACGCGAACGCGTCAGGCATGCGCACGCGTCGTTGAGTGAACTCCAATTCATGCATACACGTGAACCATGCGTGCACGTTGCTCCTCGCTGATTGTCTCCTTTATTTCTTGTGCTTCTTCCATTTTTGCAAGCTTCCTCTCCATCCTCAAAGCCATTCCTGCCCTATAAAGCCTGAAATCATTGAAACACAGATCACGGGGTCGAATGGTAGAAAAGGGGAATTAAAATACACAAATTAGAGGCTTAGGAAGCAAGTTTTCAACCGTAGAACAAAACTAGGAAGGGATTGTAAAACCATACAATTTGTATGAATAAGTGTGCAAAGGTTTGATAAAAACCACTCAATTGAGCACAAGATAAACCATAAAATAGAGGTTTATCACCATTCTTGCCTTCAAAATCCTAAATAACTCAAACAAACATATCTAGGCATCGAATGGGAGAAAAGTGAATTAAAATTGGTAGTTTAAGCATAAAAAGCATGTTTTTCACAATTAAGCACAATTAAGAAAGAATTCACAAAAGCATGCCATTTCAATGAATAAATGCAAGAAAAGTCAATGAGATCCACCTAATTAAAGCAAAGAGCAAAGTATCATTTTTGTCCCCAACGTTTGGGGTTAGTCCTAAAGTTGTCCCTAACGTTTCAATCGTCCTATATAAGTCCCTAACGTTTCAAAACTGACTCAATCTTGTCCTGCCATTAGGGATCTGTTAACAGAATTGACAGCGGGACAAAATTGAGACGATTTTGAAACGTTAGGGACTTAAATAAGACGAAAACATTGGGGATAAAAATGATACATAGAAATAAATTTTAATTTTATCCTTCAATAATATCAATTTTTTACTATACATAGCATTCAATTATTTTTAATCACATCTAAGTAAATTGCACTTAATCATATTACTTTCATTTTAAATAAATTAATTTTTTTATAATTTTACTCTTAAAGATTTTTAGTTATCATGAAATATTTGTAGAATAAATTTATTTAGATAAAAGTAATGTGATTAAGTGTAATTTATTTAGAGGTATTTTTATGTATCATTTTTGTCCCTAATGTTTTCGTCCTATTTAAGTCCCTAAAGTTTCAAAATCATCTCAATTTTGTCCCGCCGTCAATTCTGATAACGAATCCCTAATGGCAGGACAACATTGAGTCAATTTTGAAACGTTAGGAACTTAAATAGGATGATTGAAATGTTAGGGACAACTTTGGGACTTACCCCAAATGTTGGGGACAAAAACGATACTTTACTCTTAAAGCAAATAAATACCATGAAATGTGGATTCATCACTTTTCAATTAGTTTTTCATTATGTTTTAAATTAATTTTAATAGTAGTAATCATGTACAATGCTTAAACAGAGACAAAATGATGCAGAACAGCAAACAGAATACCCTGGAGTAAGGATCTTTCTCGCGTTAAACGCCAGAAAGGGAAGGCAATTGGTCGTTCAAACGCCCATGGAGACAGCAAGTCTGGCATTAAACGCCAGCTAGGGAGCTCTGGCTGGGCATTTAATGCCCTAAAGGGAGCATCAGCCAGGCGTTAAACGCCAGCCAAGAGGTCCTGGTTGGGCGTTTAATGCCCAAGAAGGAGCATCAGCCTGGCGTTAAACGTCAGCCAGGAGGCCCTGGCTGGGCATTTAATGCCCAAGAAGGGGCACATACCTGGCATTAAACGCCAACCAGGGAGTCTTGGTTGGGCATTTAATGCCCAAGAGGGAGGACTACTCTAGCGTTAAACACTAGAATGCCAGCATTCTGGGCGTTTAAATGCCAGCAATGCAGCATGGAGGTAACTTGAAAATTTTCAGTCTTCTCTTGATTCAACTCATTTTTTTTCCAATTCAATTTTAAAGATTCTTTGATTTTTAAATTAGATTTTGTTCAAGTACCTCAATTTCAATTTAATTTCAAAATTAAAACATTTTTTCAAAATTCTTCAAATCCATTTAAAAAATTTCATATCTTTTACAACTTGTTTTCAAAATCTTTCTTATCTTGTGCATATCTTTTATTAAACTTTCAAATCTTTTTCATACTTCTTATCTTATCTTTAATGCCTTTTCTATCCTTTTAAATCTTTTCTTATCTTTCAAGTTTAACAACTTATCTTTTTCTATCTTTTTCAAAAAAAAATCATTATCTTTCTATTATAATTATTTTCGAAAATCCCTCCCCCCTCCCTATATATATGCATGTCTGCGCCCGTCTCCCTCACGCACCACCTCTCATTCGAATTTTCTCTTCTTTTTCTTCTTCTATTCTCTTTTCTACTTCTTTCTTTCTTACTTTTTGCTCAAGGACGAGCAAATTTTTAAGTTTGGTGTGGTAGGAGCCCTGCTCTCTCATCAAGAATTCAGTCCCATGGCTCCAAAAAGTGGCAAGACCGTCCCAATGAATAAGAAAGAAGACAACTCAATAATTGTTTTCAAACCTGTTCGATTCCTTACTAAGTAGCATGAAGAACATTATCACAAGATAATGAGTAAAAGGCCAGTAATCCCTGAGGTGTGATTCAATTTAGGAGAAGAAGAATACCTGGAGATCCAAGAGCAGATTCGAAGGAGAGGCTGGGAGATTCTAAGTAATCCTGAATTAAATGTTGGATACAACATAATCTGGGAATTCTATGCAAATCTGTGGATGACAGATAAGCAAAAGACATCCATACTTTTCACACCATGGTCAGAGGGAAGATCATGTATTTTCACTTGGACATGGTAAGAGAGATCTTCAAACTACCTCTGCAAAAGGATGACCATAAGTCATATAATAGAAGGGTTGTAGCCAACCAAAAGCTGGATCAAGTCCTAGAGGACATATGCTTGCCCGAAACTCTATGGATTGAGAATACAAAAGGGGAGCCATGCCAGCTAAAAAGGGCAAACCTCAAGCCTGTTGCTAGAGGATGGTTAGATTTCATTGGGCATTCCATACTCCCCACAAGTAACCGCTCTAAAGTCAATATTTGCAAGAGATGTGATGATTCAATGCATCATGATAGGGAATGAGGTGGAAGTCCACCAAGTAAACCCCCGTGAGATTTTCAAGCTGGCAAACAGGGTGTCCACTAATGTAATGCTAGCTTATCCAAATCTTATCTTTCGCCTACGCCAAGAGGCTAAGGTTATGATCCCATCTGACATCTTTATTCCAGTGGAAAAACCAATCACTAAGTAGGTGATGGAGAGTTCCAAGATAGAAGAGGATCAACTCGAAAGAAAGGCACCTGAGCCTCCCCAAGAGATCCCCCCCAATGGAGTATTGGGACCAGCTGAAGGCATTTGTAATTCACTTGTAGAGCACTTTAAATCGGCTCAGAGAGGAGCAAAAAGATCAGAGTAGCATGATTTGCAAACTAATCAAGGAGCAGGAGAAGCAAGGGCATGAGTTGGAGGAGCTGAAGCGCCAGAAGCTTTCCCCTGAAGTGCCCAGTGCCCCTCAAGTTGAAGAGCCATGTGTCCCACAACCTGAAGAGCCAAGCATCCCTCAAGCTGAAGGTTGTTAAGTTTCAACTCAGTGGCTATTCTAATTCCTGTTTTTCAAATTTCTGTTATTTTAATTCCTATGTCTCATATTTAGGTTTACATGATCACTAGTAGCATTTAAGTCTTTATTTTATTTTTATTTTTATTTTATGTCTTTTAATTTTTTAGGATTATATAAGCATTAGTAGTAATTAATTAATTTTTATTTTTCCAATTAGCTATAAGTTATTCCTCATTTCATCATTAAACATGTATAAAATAGTAGATTTTTTTAGAAGAAATAAAGAAGCATAAATTTTTGAGCTTTCTAATAACGAATAGTTAAATTATTTTGATGTGGTGGCATTGCTTTAGTTTTCTGAATGACAGAAGGGGCGCGTGTACCAGCAAGTGCACTGGGTCGTCCAAGTGCACTGGGTCGTCCAAGTAATACCTGAGTGAGTCAGGGTCGATCCCACGAGGATTGTAGCTTGAAGCAAGCTATGGTTGTCTTGCATGTTGATGTGCAAAAAATTACCGATTAAGAATTTATATTGAAAATTAGCATTGTAAGTACCGATCTTAACCGATGAAAATTCCACGTATCAATTTAAAAACTGTTGTCACAAATCAAGAATAAAATACTGGGAGTAGAAATTCCAAGTCTTCTCCCAACGAGTTGCTAAGAGAGTGCAATTTATTGATTAGGAGTTTCTCAGAAATTTGGAGTTTGGGGAATGGGCTAATAAATGATTATAAATTAAAGCAGTGGAAATTAAAGAGAGATTTTATGTAATTAAGATAAAAAGCCTTGGCTAGGAGAAGATTAATCAAAAGTTCTATCCTTGTTGGATTTCTCAAGATTAATAGTAATAGGTTGTTGTTTCTATTTAGTTAACCCTCAACGAATGAAGGAAAGTCAAGTAGTTGAGCTAACTCCGATCCACAAGTCCTAATCCTCTCCCATGGGAAGGATTAGCGTTAGTGACTAGAGAGCCAGCCAACAACTTCTAATTACACCTAACTCTTGAGTCTTCCAACTCAAGGGTCTCCTATTAATCAACTCCAAAGCCAAGTTAAAAGTATACTCCATTGACATGGATGCCATTTTCGCATGCATGTAAAGGGAGTAGAAAGAAGACATGATAATTGGTTTCAATTGAAAATAATCAACAAATAATGAAATTAAATAGAAAAGTATCCTTGCATCAATTAATTCCAAAATCGAAGGTATCCATATAACTCTAAACAAAGTAAATGGGAAGAAAAAGAGTAAAGGAATAGAAAACAAACTAGAATAATAAAACCTTCAATGGAGGTAGTAACTCTTCTCAATATCCAACTCTGGTGCACGAAATTGTGATCAATACTTTTCACAACTCAAATAATCCCCGGTAATGAATCCAAAAACTTGGTGTTCAATACCATGGCATAAACACAACTTCGCACAACTAACCAGCAAGTGTACTGGGTCGTCCAAGTAATAAACCTTCACTAACGCCCCGCCCTCAGGAGTTTGAAGCTCGTCACAGTCATTCAATCATTGAATCCTACTCAGAATACCATAGACAAGGTTAGACCTTCCAGACTCTCTTGAATGCCGCCATCAGTTCTAGTCTATACCACGAAGACTCTGATCTCACGGAATGGCTGGCTCGGTTGTCAGGCGAGCGCTCGGTTGTCAGGCGATCAACCATGCATCGTGCAATCAGGAATCCAAGAGATATTCACCAAGCCTCAAATGCTTGTAGAACAAGA
>NC_029777.3:56100860-56102838 GCF_000817695.3 Arachis duranensis | reverse complement strand
ACAAATTCAAAAGACATATGCACTGTTTAAGCATACATTCAGAAAACAAAAGTGTTGCCACCACATCAAAATAATTAAACTGTTATAAAATTCAAAATTCATGCAATTCTTATCTTTTTCAATTAAGAACATTTTTCATTCAAGAGAGGTGATGGATTCATAGGACATTCATAACTTTAAGGCATAGACACTAAGATACTAATGATCACAAGACACAAACATAGATAAACATAAGCACAGAAAAATAAAGAACAAGGAAATTAAAGAACGGGTCCACCTTAGTGATGGCGGCTTGTTCTTCCTTTTAAAGATCCTATGGAGTGCTTGAGCTCCTCAATGTCTCTTCCTTGTCTTTGTTGCTCCTCTCTCATGATTCTTTGATCTTCTTTAATTTCATGGAGGAGGACGGAATGTTCTTGGTGCTCCACCCTTAGTTGTCCCATGTTGGAACTCAATTCTCCTAGGGAGGTGTTTAGTTGCTCCCAATAGTTGTGTGGAGGAAAGTGCATCCCTTGAGGAATCTCAGGGATCTCATGTCGGATCTCCGGATATTCACTCCTTTTGAGTTTAAAAGGGACCTCGGGGTTCACCTTCTTCAAGGCCACAACTTCATAGAAGTGGTCTTGATGCACCCTTGAGATGAATCTCTCCATCTCCCATGACTCGGAGGTGGAAGCTTTTGCCTTCCCTTTCCTCTTTCTAGAGGTTTCTCCGGCCTTGGATGCCATAAATGGTTATGGAAAAACAAAAATCAATGCTTTTAAGATGCCATAAATGGTTATGGAAAAACAAAAAGCAATGCTTTTACCACACCAAACTTAAAAGGTTTGCTCATCCTCGAGCAAAAGAAGAAGGAAGAGAGTAGAAGAAGAAGAAATGAGAAAGAAGGGAAAGGCTTTGTGTTCAGCCAAGGGGGAGAAGTAGTGTTTAGGTTGTGTGAAAATGAAGGAGTGAAGAAGGGTTTATATAGGAGTGGGGGGAGGGTTATGGTTCGGTTATGTATGGGTGGGTTTGGGTGGGAAAGTGGTTTGAATTTGAAGGGTGGGGTAGATGGGGTTTTATGAATGATGGATGTGAGTGGTGAAGAGAAATATGGGATTTGATAGGTAAAGGGTTTTTTGGGAAAGAGGTGTTGAGGTGATTGGTGAATGGGTGAAGAAGAGAGAGAGTGGTAGGGTAGGTGGGGATCCTGTGGGGTCCATAGATCCTGAGGTGTCAAGAAAAAGTCATCCCTGCACCAAATGGCATGCAAAAATGCGTTTTGAGCCAATTCTGGCATTAAACGCCGGGCTGGTGCCCATTTCTGGCGTTTAACGCCAACTGCTTGCCCTTTTCTGGCGTTTAACGCCAGTCTGGTGCCCTTTTCTGGCGTTAAACGCCCATAATGGTGCCAGACTGGGCATTAAACGCCCAACTGCTAGCCTTACTGGCGTTTAAACGCCAGTAGGTTCTTCCTCCAGGGTGTGCTGTTTTTCTTCCTGTTTTTCTTTCTGTTTTTGCTTTTTCAATTGATTTTGTGACTTCTCATGATCATCAACCTACACTGTTTTTTCTTTTTTCAGTTGATTTTGTGATTTTCCATGATCATCAACCTATAGAAAACATAAAATAACAAAAGGAAAATAGATAAATATAACATTGGGTTGCCTCCCAACAGGCGCTTCTTTAATGTCATTAGCTTGACAGTGGGCTCTCATGGAGCCTCACAGATACTCAGAGCAATGTTGGAACCTCCCAACACCACACTTAGAGTTTGAATGTGGGGTTTCAACACCAAACTTAGAAGTTGGTTGTGGCCTCCCAACACCAAACTTAGAGTTTGACTGTGGGGGCTCTGTTTGGCTCTGTTTTGAGAGAAGCTCTTCATGCTTCCTCTCCATGGTGACAGAGGGATATGCTTGAGCCTTAAACACCAAGGATTCTTCATTCACTTGAATGATCAATTCTCCTCTATCAACATCAATCACAGCCTTTGCTG
>NC_029777.3:56099085-56100139 GCF_000817695.3 Arachis duranensis | reverse complement strand
GGCTTGCTATTGCTAAACCTGTTTCTTCCACCATTATTATTGTTGAAACCTTGTTGAGGTCTCTGTTGATCCTTCCATGAGAGATTTGGATGATTTCTCCATGAAGGATTATAGGTGTTTCCATAGGGTTGTCCCATGTAATTCACCTATTCCATTGAAGGGTTTTCAGGATCACACCAAAAAAAAAAAGATGAAGCTTCCTTAGTACTGCTTGGTGCATTTTGCATTCCAGACAGACCTTGAGAAATCATATTGACCTGTTGAGTCAATATTTTGTTCTGAGCCAATATGGCATTCAGAGTGTCAATCTCAAGAACTCCTTTCTTCTGACTAGTCCCATTGTTCACAGGATTCCTTTTAGAAGTGTACATGAATTGGTTATTTGCATCCATTTCAATCAACTCTTGAGCTTCTGTAGGCGTCTTCTTCAGATGAAGAGATCCTCCAGCAGAGCTATCTAAAGACATCTTGGACAGTTTAGACAGACCATCATAGAAAATACCTATGATGCTCCATTCAGAAAGCATGTCAGAGGGACACTTTCTGATTAATTGTTTGTATCTTTCCCAAGCTTCATAGAGGGATTCTCCTTCCTTCTGTCTGAAGGTTTGGACTTCCACTCTAAGCTGACTCAATTTTTGAGGTGGAAAGAACTTTGCCAAGAAGGCATTGACTAGCTTTTCCCAAGAGTTCAGGCTTTCTTTAGGTTGTGAGTCCAACCATGCCTTAGCTCTGTCTCTTACAGCAAAAGGGAATAGCATAAGTCTGTAGACCTCAGGGTCAACCCCATTAGTCTTGACAGTGTCACAGATTTGCAAGAATTCAGCTAAAAACTGATGAGGATCTTCCAATGGAAGTCCATGGAACTTGCAATTCTGTTGTATTAGAGAAACTAATTAAGGCTTAAGCTCAAAGTTGTTTGCTCCAATGGCAGGGATAGAGATGCTTCTCCCAAAGAAATCGGGAGTAGGTGCAGTAAAGTCACCCAGCACCTTCCTTGCATTATTGGCATTGTTGTTGTTTTCGGCTGCCATGTGTTCTTCTTCTTTGAAGA
>NC_029777.3:56098119-56098888 GCF_000817695.3 Arachis duranensis | reverse complement strand
ACAGTATAGAGATTCCTTGAGGTGTCAGAGGAAAAGAAAAATAGAAGGCAGAGGTAGAAAATTCGAACTTATCAATAGAGATGGAGTTCGAATTGTGCATTAAGGAATAGTGTTAGTCCATAAATAGAAGGATGTGAGAAGGGGAGAATTAATTTTCGAAAATCAAGTAAAAGATTTTGAAAACATTTTGAAAAACTTTAATTGATTTTCGAAAACCATGATTGAGAAAGAAGTGAAGTGATTTTTCGAAAATAAAAGTGGGAAAGAAATCAAGTGATTTTTGAAAAAGAATTTGAAATTAGAAATCAAAAAGATTTGATTGAAAACTATTTTGAAAAAGATGTGATTAAGAAGATGTGATTGGTTTTAAAAAGATGTGATTGAGAAGATATGATTTGAAAAACATTTTAAAAACGATTTGATTTTAAAAATTAATGACTTGACTAACAAGAAAAGATATGATTCAAACATTAAACCTTTCTCAACAGAAAAGGCAACATACTTGAAATGTTGAATTAAATCATTAATTGATAGCAAGTATCTTTGAAAAGGGAAAGAAATTGATTTTCAAAAAGATTTGATTGAAAAGATTTGATTTGAAAAAGATTTGATTTTGAAAAACTTTGAAAACTTGGAAAAAAATTGATTTGAAAACAAAATCTTCCCTCTTATGCCATCCTGGTGTTAAACGCCCAGAATGGTGCACATTCTGGCGTTTAACGCCCAAAACTATACCCTTTTGGGCGTTAAACGCCCAACCAGGTACCCT
>NC_029777.3:56097734-56097999 GCF_000817695.3 Arachis duranensis | reverse complement strand
AACGCCCAGCTTTTTCTGTATAATTCCTCTGCTGCATGTTCTGAATCTTCAGTTCCCTGTACTATTGACTTGAAAATAGAACCAAGATCAAATAAACAATGCATGCAAGATACCAAACTTAAAATAAGACACTAGACTCAAACAAGAAACATAAAATTTTTTTGTTTTTTTTTTTGATTTTGTAAAATTTTTTTGTGTTTTTCGAAAATTAAGTGGAAAAGAAAATAAAGGTATCAAAATTCTTAATGAGAATCCCAGGAATCAT
>NC_029777.3:56097261-56097410 GCF_000817695.3 Arachis duranensis | reverse complement strand
GGTAATGAATCCAAAAACATGGTGTTCAATACCATGGCATAAACACAACTTCGCACAACTAACCAGCAAGTCTACTGGGTCGTCCAAGTAATAAACCTTACGCGAGTAAGGGTCGATCCCACAGAGATTGTTGGTATGAAGCAAGCTAT
>NC_029777.3:56096526-56097088 GCF_000817695.3 Arachis duranensis | reverse complement strand
TCCCTTCCGTCTCTCTGCTTTCCTACTGTCTTCATCCAATCTTTCTTACTCCTTTCCATGGCAAGCTTATGCAAGGGTTTCACCGTTGTCAGTGGCTACCTCCCATCCTCTCAGTGGAAATGTTCAACGCACCCTGTCACGGCACGGCTATCCATCTGTCGGTTTTCAATCAGGCCGGAATAGAATTCAGTGATTCTTTTGCGTCTGTCACTAACGCCCCGCCCTCAGGAGTTTGAAGCTCGTCACAGTCATTCAATCATTGAATCCTACTCAGAATACCACAGACAAGGTTAGACCTTCCGGACTCTCTTGAATGCCGCCATCAGTTCTAGCCTATACCACGAAGACTCTGATCTCACGGAATGGTTGGCTCGGTTGTCAGGCGATCAACCATGCATCGTGTATTAGGAATCCAAGAGATATCCACCCAATCTAAGGTAGAACGGAGGTGGTTGTCAGGCACACGTTCATAGGTGAGAATGATGATGAGTGTCACGGATCATCACATTCATCAAGTTAAAGAACAAGTGATATCTTGGAACAAGAACAAGCGGAATTGAAT
>NC_029777.3:56079953-56096464 GCF_000817695.3 Arachis duranensis | reverse complement strand
GTGCCAGTTCCGGCGTTTAACGCTGGGATTTCTGAGGGTGACTTTGAATGCCGGTTTGGGCCATCAAATCTTGGATAAAGTATAGACTATCATATATTGCTGGAAAGCCCAGGAAGTCTACTTTCCAACGCCGTTGAGAGCGCCCCAATTGGGCTTCTGTAGCTCTAGAAAATCCACTTCGAGTGCAGGGAGGTCAGAATCCAACAGCATCTACAGTCCTTTTTAGTCTCTGAATCAGATTTTTGCTCAGGTCCCTCAATTTCAGCCAGAAAAAACCTGAAATCACAGAAAAACACACAAACTCATAGTAAAGTCCAGAAAAGTGAATTTTAACTAAAAACTAATAAAAATATACTAAAACCTAACTAGATCATACTAAAAACATACTAAAAACAATGCCAAAAAGCGTACAAATTATCCGCTCATCAAACTCAAAAGCATAAAACTAGAAATATCTGAATGTGAAGAACCCTAGAGGAAGTAGTGATTTCTCTCTCTAATATTCAAAAACTAAAACTAAAACTAAAAACAGAGAATGTGTGAATGTGTATTGAGTCCCTGCTGTCCCCTTGCTATAGTCTGCGTTTCTGGGCCGAAAACTCGGTCCAGACTCAGCCCAAAATCGCCCCCAGCATTTTCTGCAAATTTTGCACGTGGCGCATGTCACGCGTACGCGTCAAGCACACGTGTGAGTCGATGGTCTTTTGCACGTTCACGCGTGTGTGGCAAGTACGCGTCCGCGTCTCTATGGAATGCGCCAGGTTGCGCGTACGCATCAGGTACGCGTGCGCGTTACGTCGATGGTCTTTTGCACGTTCACGCGTATGCGGCAGGTACACGTCTGCGTCTCTATGGAATGCAGCAGGTTGCATGTACGTGTCAGGTATGCGTGCGCGTCGATTCTCACTGGCCAGCTTCTTGGTTTCTTGTGCTCCTTCCATTTTTGCAAGCTTCCTTTCCATCCTCTAAGCCATTTCTGCCCTATAAAGCCTGAAAACACTTAACACACAGATCACGACATCGAATGGTCTAAAGGGGAATTAAAAATACATACTTTAAGGGCTTAGGAAGCGAGTTTTCAACCATAGAACAAGATTAGGAAGGATTTGTAACATCATGCAAGTAGTATGAATAAGTATGCAAAGAATTGATAAAGACCACTCAATTTAGTGCAAGATAAACCATAAAATAGTGGTTTATCAATCTTCCCACACTTAAACATTTGCATGTCCTCATGCTAAGCTCAAGGAGATCAAAAGAATGAACGGGGGAAAGTAAGACTCATGCAATGCATCCTATGTAAATGTATGCAACTACATGCTAGGATGTTGCCACCTACTTGGTTAAAAATAAACAAGTCCTCCAAGGCAAACATAAATCAGATTCCACTAATTCAAGTCACACAATAAGATGCAAGTAAACTTGTAAGAAGATAGCTCATGAAAGCTGGAAACATAGAATCAAGCATTGAACCCTCACTGGAAAAGTATATGCACTCTGATCACTCAGGTGTTTAGGGTTAATCCACTATATTCTCCTCTAGTCATGCTTTCTAAAATTTGTTCTTCATCTAACCAATCAACAAATATCTAGTGTACAAATGCAAACATCATGACGTCTTTTCAAGGTTGTAATGGGGCTAAGGTAAGGGTGAGGATATATGTATGTCCAAGTGAGCTATAAATTGAATCTTTGACTAACATAAGTTCCCACCTAACACACACACATATACTCTATATAATTATAAGTTCATGCCTAGTTACCCAAAATCTCACTTTTGTACATTTCACATACTCATGTATCAATTTTCTTTAATTTCATCACACATGCATTGATCTTTTTATTGCACTTAACAATGGGGTAATTTTTGTCCCTTAATTATTTATTTATTTTTATTTTTAATTTTTTTAAATAAAAGCATAATGGATCAATGCCTATGGTTTTATAACTTCACATGAGTAGCACCCAAATTCTCAAAATTTGTCAATAACTCTAAGATACTTTCTTACTAACCCAAGTTCCCACATTTCCCCACACTTAATTGAACACATTCTCTATCTTAAGCTAACCAAAGATTCAAATGGGATAATTAATTATTTTTCCACTTAAGGCTAGTGATGTGGTAATATAAAGAACAATTGGGGGTTAAAAAGGCTCAAAATGGCAAACAAAAGTAGATGAAATGGCAGGCTATTTGGGATAAGTGAGCTAATAATAAATGATGGCTTCAATCATATATATGCATGAATATACACTAAACAATGGACACATAGAATGGAATAAAACATAGATTGCAATTATAGAAAAGAAAACACACAAGAATAAAAATCATGGTTAAATAATATAACCATATAATTAAGCTAAAAATCTCACAGATTGTGTGTACTTTGCTATCAACCATGTTTCAAATTACAATCTTCAAACAAGTTTAACACAATGTTCAATTGAATTAGTGAAATGCTCTAAAATAGGGTCTTGAAAAGAAACTCATTCATTCAACGAAGCAGAACATACATGCAAGCAGTTATTATCATGCAATCTGTCCTATCTAAGAAAAATAACATATTGGTGTCAAGAGAGAGAGATTATGTCTGGAAGTCAGGTATTGACCTCTCCACACTTAAGTCTTGGCACAGTCCTTCATGCTATCAGTAAGGAGCAAGGTGGGGCTGGTAGCATCACCTCCACAGTCGAGTTCACCATTGCACCCGGTGCTGGTAGGTGAAGTGGAGTTCGGGGTATCCTTCTCTTCTGGAGGTGGGTGAGTACTAGCAATGAGTTATTTCAGATAGGTGTATCGGTACTTGTTGCGGTGCTCAAGTTGCTCCATCTGTCGGTCTTTTCGGTCCAACCTCTGAAGGATTTGAAGGAACATCTGAGTAGTGGATGGTGTCGGAGGGGTAGATGATGGTGGGGCTGAAGTAGGAGGAGTGTCTACAGATGGACTGGGATCAGCTAACAGAGGGTACTGGGGGTCTGATATACTTCCCAATCGGGACATATTGATCGGCCACTGGAATCATGGCCTTGGTGTTCCCAGCCCTATAGGAAACTCCAGCTGCAAAGACAAGATCCGAAACTAGTGCGGAAAAGAGTAGGTTACCCACAATTTGTACGTGCCCCATGGCCTGCCGGATGTGTCTTGGTAAGATAAGAGGCTGCTTAGTGAAAATGCACCAGATGAGAACAGCCATATCTGCAGTGAAGGGTGACTCGTGAGTGCTCGAAAAGATATAGTGGGACATAATCTGTGCCCACACGCAAGCCTCCAAGGTAAGTGCTAGAGCTGCAATGCTTTTAGGTCGAATCCGATGCTGTCCATAGATCCAAGTGCTGCAAGGTTGTGCTATAACTCCCAGGATGCTATCCCAGTCAAACTGGTATGTCTGGCACTTGAAAGAGGTTTCTTGATAGGCGCCCAACCCCTCTAGTGCAGCTGAAAGATCCAATATGCGATGAATGGCCCCCTCGGAGATAGGGGCTTTCCTTTGACGAACATAGACAGACTGCAAGGTTGGCAAGTGAAAGTTGGAGTAGAATTCAACAACCCAAGATAGATTGGCCATCCACGACTTCCTCCTCAAGAATCCCCACTGCCTCCTTTCAATGCGGGGCTCCACAAGATCAACAAGGTGTGTTGGAAGAATGAGTAGGCACTCATTATTGTAGTTTCGCTCAGCCAGGATAGGAAACATTTGCTCACAGTAACGGTTTGTGAACCGTGCAGAGTCCCTAGCAGGAAAATCTTTTTCTGCGACATCAACCTTAATGATTCGCTTTATCCGCTTTGTGGGCGGCTTGACGCTTGTAGAAGGTTGTGCCTTAGCTAAGGTTCTTTTAGTGCCTTACCTTGTCGGTGTCTGGTGAGTAGCCTTCGCTTTTCCTTTCTTGGTACCCATCCTAAGGAAGAAATAAAGAGGAAGAAAGTTAAATATAGAGAGCTAGAACTGAAAGGAAAAAATTCCAAGTGAAAATAAATGTCCAAGGAAATAAACAATGTCTTGAGTGCATGGTAGCTACAGCATGTAGGGAGGACATCAATGAAGAGCATAAAGGCATAAAAAACAACTAGATGCAAGAGGGATTACGGCATGTAAGTAAGAGACATGAGTAGCATAGCTCAAGCATCAAGTTCAATACTAAGTGTCACATGGAAGAAAATAATGAGCATTAGTATGATGACAATTGTGAATGATATACTCAATACAAGTTGATGGCAAGAGTTGTGAAAAAGAGGCATTAAAGTAGGAAGAATATGATAGAAAAGAGTTTAAAATGCCATGTTGGCTTTTTCACAAACAATTGGTGATCAAGGTAAAATAGGAATAAAAATAAGTCATCCAAATGTAAATGAGATCCCGAATAAAATGTCAATTGTCAAATTACTCCTCATAATAATCACAAACTCAAATAAAATAAAAACAATACTCAAATAAAGCTCCAATACCAACATAAAAATGTATGAGAAAATGGTGAAAAAGAAATCATAAATAACTAAGCTAAACAAAAATTAGGGAGAAAAAGAAAACAAGAAATAAATGCAATAAATGAGAGAAGAATGAAATAGGAGAGGAGAGGAAGAAAAGAAACCTTGAGGAAGATGAAAGTAGGATGAGGCAAGAAGTGGGAAGTAAGAAGGAAGAAGAGGGAAAGAAGGAAGAAGAAAGAAAGAAGGAGAAAAGAGAAATAGGATTTGAAAAGAAAAGAAAAGAAAATTGATTAGGCGGCGTGTTGTGGTCAAGTTACACGGCGCTATCGACGCGCACGCGCTGCACACGTGGGCGCGTGAGGAGCACATTGGGGAGGGATGCGGAAGTGTCCACTACGCGTATGCGTGCTCAGGGTTCGTGCGAAACGCACAAAATCATCTGCACTTCCGCACAACTCTCTGTGCAAAAACTCATTCACGCCGATTTACACACCCACGCAGACGCGTCATAGACGGTTGCGCGTGGGTTGTTGCCTATTAGTCGTGTGAGAAGCACGAGTCGAGCGCCAAGACAGCGCAACTCATGGGCAAATGGCACATTGATGCCGATTTGCACACCCATGCGTACGCGTCATGCACGCGTACTCATGGGTAAGTTTGTGCATGAGGCACCATTCTGGCACAGTTCCGGCACAACTTTCTGCCCAATGTGAATGTTCGCGCACCCAAATATGCCGCGTACGCGTCATAGATACCCGCGTGTAGATACTGTTTTTTTTATGCAGAATGCAGATGATGATGCAGAATGTATGCATGACATTGGGAGAAATAAAACAAAATAAAACTAAGAAAGAGAAGGAGCGATCATACCATGGTGGGTTGTCTCCCACCTAGCACTTTTCTTTAACGTCCTTATGTTCGACGGTCCAGAAGCTCAGTCTTCCTTAGTTTGTCGATCCTCCTAGAGGAAGATCTCAAGCTCCTTGTTGTCCTTCGTCGTCTCACCATGATACAGCTTCAAGCGGTGGTAATTGACCTTGATGATATTGAGGCTTGAAAGGTAACTCAAATGAAAGACACCATATGGCTCAGCCTTTTCCACTCTGTAGGGGCCTTCCCATCTTGATCTTAGCTTTCCAGGCATGAGTCTCAACCTGGAGTTGTAAAGGAGGACTAACTCCCCATGTCTGAACTCCCTGCGCTTGATATTCTTGTCATGCACAGCCCTTACCTTCTCTTTGTATAGCCTGGAGTTCTCATATGCTTCTAGGAGAAGGCACTCCAGTTCTTGTAGTTCCCGCACTGCCCAGAAAGCCTTGTGTTCCACCTCCACTGGAAGGTGACAAGCCTTTCTGTAGACTAGGCGGAAAGGACTCATTCCAATGGTTGTCTTGTAGCAGTCTGATATGCCCAAAGCGCATCTGCAAGCCTGGTACTCCAGTCTTTTCTCTGAGGCTTGACAACCTTCTCCAGGATACGCTTTATCTCTCTATTTGACACCTCGGCTTGTCCATTAGTCTAGGGGTGGTAAGCTGTTGCCACCTTGTGAACAATCCCATGTTTCTTCAGTAGACCTATTAATCTCCTATTATAGAAGTGAGTGCCTTGATCACTCACGATTGCTCGTGGTGATCCAAAGTGACAGATAATGTTATTTCGAATAAAGGAGACAACAGTGTTAGCATCATCAGTACGAGTAGGAATTGCTTCCACCCATTTAGAAACGTAATCGACAGCTAATAGTTAATATAAGAAACCATGAGAGTTTGGGAAATGGACCCATGAAGTCAATGCCCCAAACGTAAAAAATTTCACAGAACAACATAAGTTATTGGGGCATCTCATCCCTTTTGGATATATTCCTAAACCTCTGGCAAGGGGAGCAAGATTCACAGAAAGTAGATGCTTCCTTAAATAGTGTGGGCCACCATAATCCACAGTCTAAAATTTTTCTAGCTGTTCTTTGAGGACCAAAATGTCCACCACTCTCTGAAGAGTTGCAGGCCTCTAAGATTGACTGGAATTCTGATTGTGGCACACACCTTCTAATTATCTAGTCAGCACCACATCTCCATAAATATGGGTCATCCCAAATATAATATTTGGACTCGCTTTTAAGCTTGTCCTTTTGATGTTTGGTAAAATCAGGAGGGAAGGTACGACTGACCAAATAATTAGCTAAAGGTGCGTACCAAGGAACAACTTCAGATATTGCATGCAAGCTATCAAAAGGAAAAGCATCATTGATAGGAGTGGAGTCATACTTAATGTGCTCTAGGTGACTCAAGTGGTCCGCCACTAAATTCTGGGTACCACACCTATCTTTAATTTCTAAATCAAATTCTTGCAGCAACAATATCCAACGTATGAGCCTTGGTTTGGACTCTTTCTTAGCTAAAAAATATTTTAGAGATGCATGGTCTGAGTACACTACCACCTTAGTACCAAGAAAGTAGGCTCGGAATTTATCCAGTGCATAAACAATAGCTAGAAGCTCTTTCTCAGTGGTAGTATAATTAGACTGAGCAGCGTCCAAAGTCTTAGATGCATAGGCAATTATAAAAGGGTCCTTACCTTCACGTTGAGCTAACGCCGCTCCTACTGCATAGTTGGAGGCATCGCACATTATCTTAAATGGTTGACTCCAGTCATGCCCTCTCACAATAGGGGCTTGAGTCAAGGCGGTCTTCAGCTTATTAAACGCCTCCTTGCAGTCCGCACTCAGCTCGAACTCAACATCCTTCTGCAGCAGTCGGGATAAAGGCAGGGCTACCTTACTGAAGTCCTTGATAAATCGCCGGTAGAAACCTGCATGACAAAGAAATGAGCTGACATCCCTCACGGAGGAGAGGTAAGGAAAACTATAAATAATATCTACCTTTGCTGGGTCAACTGAAATACTAGTATTAGAAATAACATGTCCTAGAACAATATCTTGTTGTACCATAAAATGACATTTTTCAAAATTCAATACAAGGTTTGAACTAACACACATGTCTAATACTCTAGTTAAACTATCAAAGAAAAGGCTAAAAGAATCACCATACACACTAAAGTCATCCATGAAAACTTCCATACAGTTCTCAAGAAGATCTGAGAAAATGCTCATCATGTATCTTTGGAACTTAGCCGGTGCATTACATAAGCCAGTGTAACCATCTAAAAAATAGTAGTGTGATTTACCTGACAGGCAATCAAGCATCTGATCGATGAAAGGCAGTGGTTAGTGATCCGTGCGGGTGGCCTAGATGAGACGCCTATAGTCAATACATACCCTCCAAGAGTTCTGCGCTCTGGTTGCAATGAGCTCTCCATGATCATTCTTCACTATTGTGATTTCATATTTCTTTGGTACCACCTGAACTGGGCTGACCCATTCACTATCCGAGATTGGATAGATGATGTCAGCTTCAAGCAGTCTGGTCACTTCCTTCTTGACAACCTCCAGAATGGTAGGATTCAGCCACCTCTGAGGTTGACAGACAGGCCTTGTTTCGTCTTCTAAAAATATACGGAGCTCACAGATCTGAGGGCTGATGCCTACTATATCTGCCAAGCTCCACCCAATGGCCTTCTTGTGTCACCTCAACACACTAAGCAATTGCTCCTCATGTTGGGAAGTAAGTTCCCTTGCAATGATGACTGGGAGCTTCTGATTATCCTCAAGTTAAGCATACTTAAGGTGGGGTGGAAGGGGCTTTAACTCCATTTTCTGCTCATGATGAGGCACTTGATTATCTGGAGCTATTTGTGGTGGCAAGGCATCTTCAGTAAGCTCAGGGCTTGTCCTCACACTTACACCATGCTCCATGTGTGTCTCTTCTACTCCTTCTTGGTGGACTTTAGCCATAATCTCATCAATAATATCACACTAGAACATGGAGTGATCTTCTGATGGGTGCTTCATAGCTTCATCTAGATTGAAGCTCACTATTTTTCCATCTATCTCAAAAGAGTAAGTTCCTGAGAAGGCATCTAATTTGAACCTTGAAGTCTTCATAAATGGTCTTCCAAGCAGGATGGATGATGGTCTTCTTGAGTCATTAGGGGGCATCTCCAAAATGTAGAAGTCGATAGGGAATGTCAGTCCCTTAATGCTCACCAGTACGTCCTCAGCAATTCCAGCCACTGAGATAATGCTCTTATCTGCCAAAACAAAATGTGCTGCCTAACTTTTTAAGGGAGGGAGCCTCAAAGCATCATATACAGATAATGGCATAATACTCACACACGCACCTAAATCACACATGCAGTCAGAAAATTGTACACCATCAATAGTACAACTAACAATGCATGGACCCGGATCCCCATATTTTTCTGGTATGGCACCCATTAAAGCAAAAATAGAGCTACCTAGAGGGATAGTTTCTAAATCATGTATTTTATCTTTATTCATGGAAAAATCTTTTAAAAACTTAGCATACTTAGGTACCTGGTGAATAACATCAAAAAGGGGAATGGTTACCTCAACCTTTTTGAATATCTCCACCATCTTGGGGTCTAGTTCCATCTGCTTTCTGGGCTTCCTAGCAAAGTGTGGAAATGGAGTAGGAATGGCGCCACCTGTAGCTTCTGCGTCCCTTGGTGCTCCATTGCTTGGTTGAGCCGCTTCTCTTCAACCACGTCTTGTACTGCATCCTCTTCTTTAGCGTCTTCTACCTCCACAGTGCTTTCAACTGGAATATCTTCGTTTGAGATTAGCTCCTCATGACTCCTCTCTGGCAGTATAGTCCCGAACCTGAAAGTAATGGCATTGATCCCTCCCTTGGGGTTGGGTAAGGGCTAAGACGGAAGTGCACTAGAGCTTGCAGGTTGATTGTTAGAGGTATTCAGTGATCCAATCTGTGAGACGAGAGCTTGTATAGCAGAGGTCAGACCGGTTAAGGTAGAGTTAAGTGTGTTCTCCATGGTCTTTTATCCTTGTGCAAGAGTTTGAAGTAACTCGTCATTGGAAGAGGAAGGTGGGTAAGTGGTTTGAGGGACTTACTGTTGGTTGTTTTGAGGTCCATGCGCTTGCCTTTGGTGAGGTGCTCGGTAAGGCTGGTTTTGGTTCTGCTGAGACTGGTTCTGCTGATTGTTGTTGCTGTTCCTCCACTGATTTCCACTATTGTCTCTACCTCCTTGGTTGTAACTATCTCGCTATCCTTGGTTGGAGTTACCTCTCCACCCTTGGTTGGAGTTATCCCTCCATCCCTGGTTGGAGTTGTCTTGCCAACCTTGATTGTAGTTTCCACCTTGGTTATAATTACCGCCTTGCAGATAGTATCCTGGATTAGGGCGGTCATAGAAGTTATGGGTAGTTGCCAAGGTGTTGTCTTCTTGTTGGAGCTGCGGACATTCATAAGTGTAATGAGTATAGCATGCACATATTCTGCACACTCTGTGAGGGGCCAACTGTTGAGGAGGCTGAGGTTGTTGTTGATTCAGTTGTAGCTGCTTCAGTATGTTGGTCATCTCACTCAGAGTCTGTGTGAGAGCAGTAGTCTCATGGCTAGACGAAACCTCTGCAATAGCCTTGGGATGGTTGTTCCTATGCCTGGTGTTTCGAGTAGACTCAGCTAGATCGGTGATCAGTTGCCACGCTTCTTCCGTAGTCTTGTACTTTTTCAGAGAGCCATTACTCGCACCATCTAATGTAGTCTTGTCATGAGGCTTCATGCCTTGCGTGAAATAGCTATCAACACCAACTTGTCAATATATGGTGGGGGCATGCGTCTAGGAGATTCCTGAAGCGTTCCCAATACTCATAAAGAGTCTCTGATTCACCTTGAATAATACAGGAAATTTCTTTCCTCATTCTATCAGTGACTTCAGCCGAAAAGTATTTGTCTAGGAATTCTATTCTGAGCATATCCCAATTAGTAAGAACTGCTTCAGGTTGAGTGTGGTACCACTCCCTCGCCTTTTTCTCAAGAGAAAATGGGAAGGCAGATAGCAAAATAGTAGTCTCATCTACACCATGATGCCTAACAGTAGAGCAGGCTGTCTGAAAACCCCTGAAGTGCATGAGAGGCTCTTGAGCAGGTAAGCCACGAAACTTAGGCAGTAGATTGATTAGCGCAGTTTTCAGTTCAAAATCTGTAGCCAGATTTGGGTGACGCGCTTGAAATGGGGGCAGTCTAAAGTCCGGAGATCCTGCTTCCTGGAGAGTAATCCTCCTAGGCTACGCCATATTACCTGCGCATAAAATAATAGAATTAGTAGCAGAGGAGCTTGTTTCTTCCTCAGACGCCGTTTCAGATTTGTCCTCAGATAGGACTGGTGAATCGGTAGTAACCACTTCACCACCCTCAGAGGCTAACCGACGTCGAGCTCGCCTTATACATGAAATAGTTCTTTCAATTTTCGAATCAAATGCGGCTAAGCTCGGATCAGGCAGTGAACACGTCATTCAATGAAAGAAACATACAACTCATGGTAATAACAAAAAAATAAAATATGTAAATATAAAAATATTTACACTAATCAATAAATTAGCACACTGTAGCAACTCCCCGGCAACGGCGCCAAAAATTGATGTGTGAAAAATTACCGATTAAGAATTTATATTGAAAATTAGTGTTGCAAGTACAGTTCTTAACTGATAAAAATTCCGCATATCAATGTGAAAAGGGTTGTCACAAATCAAGAATAAAATATTGGGATTAGAAATCCCAGGTCTTCTCCCAACGAGTTGCTAAGAGAGTGCAATTTATTGATCAGGAGTTTCTCAGAAATTTGGTGTTTGGGGAATGGGCAAATAAATGATTATAAATTAAAGCAGTGGAAATTAAAGAGATTTTATGTAATTAAGATAAAAAGCCTTGGTTGGGAGAAGATTAATCGGAAGTTCTATCCTTGTTGGATTTCCCAAGATTAATAGTAATAGGTTATTGTTTCTACTTAGTTAACCCTCAATGAATGAAGGAAAGTCAAGTAGTTGAGTTAACTCTGATCCACAAGTCCTAATCCTCTCCCTTGGGATGGATTAGCATTAGTGACTAGAGAGCCAGCCAACAACTTCCAATTACACTTAACTCTTGAGTCTTCCAACTCAAGGGACTCCTATTAATCAACTCCAAAGCCAAGTTGAAAGTCTACTCCATTGACATGGATGCCATTTTTACATGCTTGTAGAGGGAGTAGAAAGAAGACATGATAATTGGATTCAATTGAAAATAATCAACAAATAATGAAATTAAATAGAAAAGTTTCCTTGCATTAATTAATTCCAAAATTGAAGGTATGCATATAACTATAAACAAAGTAAATGGGAAGTAAAAGACTAAGGGAATAGGAAACAAACTAGAATAATAAAAACTTCAATAGAGGTAGTAACTCTTCTCAATATCCAACTCAAAAGCATAAAACTAGAAATATCCGAATGTGAAGAACCCTAGAGGAAGTAGTGATTTCTCTCTCTAAGACTCAAAAACTAAAACTAAAACTAAAAACTGAGAATGTGTGAATGTGTGTTGAGTCCCTAAGGTCCCCTGGCTCTAGTCTAAGTTTCTGGGCCAAAAACTGGGTCCAAACTCAGCCCAAAATTGCCCCTAGTATTTTCTGCGAATTTTGCACATGGCGCATTGATGAGTGAAAATTAGATCTCCACACAAAACTCACCGGCAAGTGTACCGGGTCGCATCAAGTAGTAATTTCTCACAAGAGTGAGGTTGATCCCACAAGGATTGATGGAGTGAGCAATTTTAGTTAGGTGATGAATTTAGTTAAGCAAATAGTTGATGATTTGAATGAATTGTGATCAACAGAAGCTAAATTGCATGAAAATAAAAGGGAGAAGGGAAATTGATAGAATCCAAAGTGCAGAAAACGTAAATTGAGGTGAAACTTAAAGTGCAAGTAATGTAAATGGCTGAAACTTAGATTGCAAGAAATGTAAGTGGCTGAAGCTTAAAGTGTAAGAAAACTAATGACTTAATCTAAATTGCTGAGAAACTTAAATTGCTTGAAGAGTAAAGGAAATTGGGGCTAGGATTTAGAATTGAACAAGAAAATGCAAGCTAAAGTAAATCAGAAAACTATAAGATGAAGAGAATTACAGAAAAGCTGAAACTGAAATGAAAATTTGCAGAAAAAATAAACAGCAAGAAAACTTAGTTCAATTGTGAAAAATCTAAAAGAGAAATTGAAGATCGAAGAAGAGCAATGAGATTTGAAAACAGATCTAAATCTCAATTGCTCTCTTAATCAAGCAGAAAAGTAATTGTAGAAGAAGAAGAATAAAAGTAGAAACTAAACTCAGATCCAATTCTTATAACAATTGAGAAGAGAGGTGAAAGATGATTCTCAGATTTAGAATCAATCGAGCTCTTCAATCTCAATTCAAATTCCAAGAACAGATAGCAAAAGTTGCAGAAGAAAAGAAAAAAGAAAACAAAAAGCTTGATCTAATTCCCAAAATCCCAAATTCAATGACAAATGAGAATTAAAAGTGAAAACTAAAAATGAGCTAAAAGTCCAAAGGTAAAAGTAAAAGTAAGAGTAAGAGGTTAAAGGTCCTCTACAAATCAAATTAATTCCTATTTATACACTTTCTAATTTTGGTTTTCAGGACTTGGAGTGGCATTACAAGAAAAAAGGCCTATCGCCACGCTTTTTTCTTGCCACGCATTAAAAGCGTGGCCAAAAGTGGTCAATGGCCACGCTTTTATGATGGTGGCGATTGATTAGAGATTTGGCTACATTTTTTTTTCTACGCTTAAAAAGCGTGGCCAAAAGAATCTATGGCCATGCTTTTATGAGGGTGGCAATTGATTCGAGATTTGGCCACGCTTAAAAAGCGTAGCCATAGAGAGAAACAGGCACGCTTTTAAAGTGCGGCGACAAAGTTTTGTTTTAGTGACATTTTAAAAGCGTGACCGTTTCCTACAACTCTTTTGGCACGCTTAAAAACCGTGGCCAAATGGTCCTTCCAAAAATAAAACGCTGCGTTCTTTTATAAATCAAAACGCTGCGTTCTCTCCTACATTATTCGAAATGAAAGAACCCCCCTTTTCTCTTCAAAGAACCCAGAACCAGAAGTTAACAATTGACCCATTGTTACATAAATAATTCTCTTCAAATAACAATATATGAAATTAAAGAACCCCCTTTCTCCTTCAAAGAACCCAAAACCCTAAGAGCTTCGAAGAACCGCAACCCTCCACGAAGAACCCCAGCCCTCGCAATGCCTCCGCCGTCACTCTCTCTTCCAGAACTCCCACCATGGCAGTGGATCCGTCAACTGAACTGCCTCGATAATTTTCTTCAGCGCCTTCAAGTCCTCAGCACACCGTTGTAGCGCTTCGAGAAGCTGCCGTTTCTTCTCCACCACCAATTCCGCCGGCGCAGCTTCCGGTGCTTCGTCCAGTCCAATCAACCTCGCCACCAAAGTCGGTGAGCGACTCTCCGCGGTCGGCGATTGAGGCTTTGTCGCACGAGACTGGCGAATCTCCGCGGGTAACATTGGGCTTCTCGGTACCGCGCACGGCGATATCGATTTCCGGACGGCAGCAACTTCGGAAGTCTTCTCCTCTTTTGATATTTCTCCGGCGGTGATAGAGGAAACGACAGAAGAAGAATTATTCTTAGGATTCTTCTTGTTACCTGATAATGAGGTGAATTAAAAAAGAAAAAGAAACGATTAGTTATGTGAACGATCGAAAATTTAGCGAAGAATGAAAAGGATTTTGGTGTTTTACAGGAGAATGTGAAACAGACCGAAGGTGAGGAAGTGGCGTTGGTGGTAGCTGTTGGAGCGGGAGATGAGGTGGAGAATGCTAGACATGCAGCCGATGGTCTTGGTGTGAATTTTTTCCGGCGCGTTTTATCGCCGGGATGACGTCGGTGACACCGCGCTGATTTGCCTCTTCATCACCATCTCTCTACTCGTTTCTCTTCGACTTTTTTGGAATTTTCTGGGCCTCGAAAATTTCAATGCGATATCATATTCTCACATTTGTCTGATAAAGTTATGTTTTTGTTCATATAAGTGTTGTTGGTTCTAAATGATGAGTGGGTTCTTGGGAAACATGTAAAAAAAGCTTGAACCTTTTACTGTCTCTGGAACCCATTTGAGTTTTTCTTTCTGCTTGATGAAGTTTTTGAGTTGATTGTGCTTTATGATGTAAAGTTCCATTTGGAGTGATTTTTCCACTGGATGTGTTATTCTTGAAGATTATGCCATGCTTTCTTTTTGTTTTTTGCTTGTTCAAATTTCATTCCATGTTTGCATATTAATAATGTCTATTATTTCAATCAGCATAATCATTGATTTACGTTTTAATGGTGTGCAGGAGATTCTGTAATTAAAGGGCTTTTTGGATGATCAGATATTGATTAATTCACTGAGCTGAGTTGAAATTTCAATTTCAAGCTTTTGTGTTAAAAATTTCTTCATGGAGTCACCTACAAATGGAGTAGTAGAGTCTTTATCAGAGGCTCAGAATTCAGTTTCTGTTGCACAGCAGCATGGTCCTCCTTCTACATTCGGGACTCCCCCTACGCGGCCTCCCTTAAGACCATCTCGGAATCATGTTCATGGGCCTATACTGGGAAGCTAAAGTAAGTTTCACCTATACTGAAATTAGTGAGTGTGGTACTAGTGTTGATAAGTCACTAGCAAACCCGATATTAGCTGATTCTGTATTAGATTTATGAACTCAATTGTTCCACAGTTGGGGTTTTTGATGTACCTCTAATCACTCCAGTCCCTATTTGTAGCGAAACATGGTTTGCTAGTTTTATAACTAACCAAGTTGATTTATTTTCTCATGGCCTTATTGTTGGAAAAACTCATGGATATGTTCCTCTTTATTTTACTTATTGCCTTTATGGTTAGTTGATTACTCTATCTCTATGCTTTCTGTTTTCCCAGAATTGTTACATTCTGATTCCATTAGAGTTCAATTTTAATTGATTGTTGCTTTTCGTGAAAGTTTTACAGTTTCCAGATCATGTTATTGTGGCAATACATGAATGGATAATAGTACAAACAAATTCTTTTTGTTGACAATTGATAAAAAATGATGAACTCATATACCAATTAATTGGCCTCTCTGACAGCTTGCTTGATATGTAAATTTCTCATTATTGAAACATGTATCCAACTTATGACAAATGGATTAATTTTGCTGGTGTATTGGTTTCTAGTTATATCTTTAATGATCACTCTATTTATAAGTTGATGAATCTTTGAATGCAGGTTTTATGTGGCAGAAGTTCTCCTTGCTTTGGAGTACTTGCACATGCTTGGAATCATCTACAGAGACCTTAAACCGGAAAACGTGTTGGTGAGGGAAGACGGTCATATAATGCTGTCGGACTTCGATCTCTCTCTAAGGTGTGCAGTCAGTCCTACTGTTGTAAAGTCCACAAACTCTTTCTTGGAAATGAAAACCTCAGGATATTGTGTTCAGCCGGCCTGCATTGAGCCGACTTGCGTGATGCAGCCGGACTGCATCCAGCCTTCATGTTTTACGCCACGCTTTCTTAAAGGGAAGTCGAAGAAGAAAGAAAAGAAGTCAAAACAAAAGAATGATGTGCATAATCAGGTGACTCCTCTCCCTGAGCTCATCGCCGAGCCCACGAATGCGAGATCAATGTCATTTGTAGGAACACACGAATACTTGGCACCCGAAATAATCAAAGGTGAAGGACATGGTAGTGCTGTAGACTGGTGGACATTTGGGATATTCTTGTATGAGCTTTTGTTTGGTAGAACACCATTCAAAGGCTCAGCAAACAGAGCAACTCTGTTTAATGTTGTTGGCCAGCCCTTAAGGTTCCCAGAAACCCCTACAGTAAGCTTTGCAGCCAGGGACTTAATCCGGGGTTTACTCGTGAAAGAGCCGCAGAATCGGCTGGCCTATCGACGCGGAGCGACAGAGATAAAACAACATCCGTTCTTTCATAATGTTAACTGGGCGCTGATCCGCTGTGCGAGTCCTCCAGAGGTGCCAAGGCAGGCCATGAAGGCCCTCGCAGCGGAAAAGCCGCCTGGTGTCAAGCCTTCTGGTAACTATTTAGATATTGATTTCTTTTGATCCTAATGTCTGTTTTTTCCTTCTTTGGAATAGTTTCTATCTTTTACTTTGTGTTGTTA
>NC_029777.3:56077157-56079590 GCF_000817695.3 Arachis duranensis | reverse complement strand
GAATTGAATAGAAGAACAATAGTAATTGCATTAATACTCGAGGTACAGCAGAGCTCCACACCTTAATCTATGGTGTGTAGAAACTCCACCGTTGAAAATACATAAGAACATGGTCTATGCATGGCCGTGAGGCCAGCCTCCCAATGATCTAAGATCTAGAGTGATCAAGAGATCTAAAGATCAAAAGACTCCAGAGATCCAAAGATGAAAATACAATAGTAAAAGGTCCTACTTATAGAGAACTAGTAGCCTAGGGTTTACAGAGATGAGTAAATCTCAGCTTTGCTAGAGTCCCCAATTAGAGGTGTCCAGGGTTCTTAAGCACACTCTTTTTGCCTTGGATCACAACTTTATTTCTTTCTTTTTCTTTCTTTTTTTCTTTTTTATTTTTTTTTGTATTCACTGCTTTTTCTTGCTTCAAGAATCATTTTTATGATTTTTCAGATCCTCAGTAACATNNNNTGGAAATTCTGAGGGTGACTTTGAACGCCGGTTTGGGCCATCAAATCTTGGGCAAAGTATGGACTATCATATATTTCTGGAAAGCCCAGGATGTCTACTTTCCAACGCCATTAAGAGCGCGCTAGTTGGGTTTCTATAGCTCCAGAAAATCCACTTCGAATGCAGGGAGGTCAGAATCCAACAGCATCTGCAGTCCTTTTTAGTCTCTGAATTTCAATTAAGCACATTTTTCATTTAAGAGAGGTGATGGATTCATAGGACATTCATAACTTTAAGGCATAGACACTAAGACACTAATGATCACAAGACACAAACATAGAGAAACATAAGCATAAAATTCGAAAAACAGAAAATAAAGAACAAGGAAATTAAAGAACGGGTCCACCTTAGTGACGGCGGCTTGTTCTTCATCTTGAAGATCCTATGAAGTGCTTGAGCTCCTCAATGTCTCTTCCTTGTCTTTGTTGCTCCTCTCTCATGATTCTTTGATCNACAATGCCAAAAAGCGTACAAATTATCCGCTCATCACAACACCAAACTTAAATTGTTGCTTGTCCTCAAGCAAATGAAAATCAAATAAGATAAAAAGAAGAGAATATGAAATGAATTCCAAAAACATCTATGAAGATCAGTATTAATTAGATGAGCGGGGCTTTTAGCTTTTTGCTTTAGTTGCTCCCAATAGTTTTGTGGAGGAAAGTGCATCCCTTGAGGCATCTCAGGGATTTGATGATGAGAGGGGTCTCTTGTTTGTTCCATCCTCTTCTTAATGATGGGCTTGTCCTCATCAATGGGAATGTCTCCCTCTATGTCAACTCTAACTGAATAACAGAGGTGACAAATGAGATGAGGAAAGGCTAACCTTGCCAAGGTAGAGGACTTGTCCGCCACCTTATAAAGTTCTTGGGATATAACCTCATGAACTTCTATTTCTTCTCCAATCATGATGGTATGAATCATGATAGCCCGGTCTATAGTAACTTCGGACCGATTGCTAGTGGGAATGATTGAGCGTTGGATAAACTCTAACCATCCTCTAGCCACGGGCTTGAGGTCATGCCTTCTCAATTGAATCGGCTTTCCTCTTGAATCTCTCTTCCATTGGGTGCCCTCTTCACAAATGACTGTGAGCACTTGGTCCAACCTTTGATCAAAGTTGACCCTTCTAGTGTAAGGAAGTTCATCTCCTTGCATCATGGGCAAGTTGAATGCCAACCTTACATTTTTCGAACTAAAATCCAAGTATTTCCCCCGAACCATAGTAAGCCAATTCTTTGGATCCGGGTTCACACTTTGGTCATGGTTCTTGGTGATCCATGCATTGGCATAGAACTCTTGAACCATTAAGATTCCGACTTGTTGAATGGGGTTGGTAAGAACTTCCCAACCTCTTCTTCGGATCTCATGTCGGATCTCCGGATATTCACTCTTTTTGAGTTTGAAAGGGACCTCGGGGATCACCTTCTTCAAGGCCACAACTTCATAGAAGTGGTCTTGATGCACCCTTGAGATGAATCTCTCCATCTCCCATGACTCGGAAGTGGAAGCTTTTGCCTTCCCTTTCCTCTTTCTAGAGGTTTCTCCGGCCTTGGATGCCATAAATGGTTATAGAAAAACAAAAGGTGATTGGTGAATGGGTGAAGAAGAGAGAGAGTGGTGGGGTAGGTGGGGATCCTGTGGGGTCCACAGATCCTGAGGTGTCAAGAAAAAGTCATCCCTACACCAAGTGGCGAGCAAAATTGCTCTTCATGCCAATTCTGGCATTAAACGCCGGGCTGGTGCCCATTTCTGGCGTTTAACACCAACTTCTTGCCCTTTTCTGGCGTTTAACGCCAGTCTGGTGCCCCTTTCTGGCGTTAAACGCCCAGAATGGTGCCAGACTGGGCGTTAAACGCCCATCTGCTAGCCTTACTGGCGTTTAAACGCCAACAAGATTTTCCTCTAGGGTGTGCTGTTTTTCTTTCTATTTTT
>NC_029777.3:56076372-56077144 GCF_000817695.3 Arachis duranensis | reverse complement strand
TTTAAACGCCAGCAAGATCTTCCTCCAGGGTGTGCTGTTTTTCTTTCTATTTTTTCATTCTGTTTTTGCTTTTTCAATTGATTTTTGTGACTTCTCATGATCATCAACCTACAAAAAACATAAAATAACAAAGGAAAATAGATAAAATATAAAACATTGGGTTGCCTCCCAACAAATGCTTCTTTAATGTCAGTAGCTTGACAGAGGGCTCTCATGGAGCCTCACAGATGCTCAGAGCAATGTTGGAACCACCCAACACCAAACTTAGAGTTTGAATGTGGGGGTTCAACACCAAACTTAGAAGTTGGTTGTGGCCTCCCAACACCAAACTTAGAGTTTGACTGTGGGGGCTCTGTTTGAGTCTGTTTTAAGAGAAGCTCATCATGCTTCCTCTCCATGGTGACAGAGGGATATCCTTGAGCCTTAAACACAAAGGATTCTTCATTCACTTGAATGATCAATTCTCCTCTGTCCACATCAATCACAACCTTTGCTGTGGCTAGGAAGGGTTTGCCAAGGATGATGGATTCATCCATGCACTTCCCAGTCTCTAGGACTATGAAATCAGCAGGGATGTAATGATCTTCAACTTTTACCAGAACATCCTCTACAAGTCCATAAGCTTGTTTTCTTGAGTTGTCTGCCATCTCTAGTGAGATTTTTGCAGCTTGCACCTCAAAGATCCCTAGCTTCTCCATTACAGAGAGAGGCATGAGGTTTACACTTGACCCTAGGTCACACAAGGCCTTCTTGAAGGTCATGGTGCCTATGG
>NC_029777.3:56076066-56076351 GCF_000817695.3 Arachis duranensis | reverse complement strand
CTTGTCATTTAGCTTCATGATTGCTCCAAGGTATTTAGCAACTTGCTCTTCAGTGACATACTCATCCTCTTCAGAGGAAGAATACTCATCAGAGCTCATGAATGGCAGAAGTAAGTCCAATGGAATCTCTATGGTCTCATTTTGAGCTTTAGATTCCCATGGTTCCTCATTGGGGAACTCATTGGAGGCCAGTGGACGTCCATGGAGGTCTTCCTCAGTGGCGTTCACTGCCTCTTTCTCCTCTCCAAATTCGGCCATGTTGATGGCTTTGCACTCTCCTTTTGG
>NC_029777.3:56072904-56075951 GCF_000817695.3 Arachis duranensis | reverse complement strand
TCATGAAACTTTGAGTGGTTTTGATTAGATTAGAGACCATGGTTGCTAAGTCAGAGGTGTTCTGCTTAGAACTCTCTGTCTGTTGCTGAGAAGATGATGGAAAAGGCTTGCCACTGCTAAACCTGTTTCTTCCACCATTATTATTGTTGAAACCTTGTTGAGGTCTATGTTGATCCTTCCATGAGAAATTTGGATGATTTTTCCATGAAGGATTATAGGTGTTTCCATAGGGTTCTCCCATGTAATTCACCTCTTCCATTAAAGGGTTCTCAGGATCATAAGCTTCTTCTTCAGATGAAGCTTCCTTAGTACTACCTGGTGCATTTTGCATTCCAGATAGACTTTGAGAAATTATATTGACTTGCTGAGTCAATATTTTGTTCTGAGCCAATATGGCATTCAGAGTATCAATCTCAAGAACTCCCTTCTTCTGATTTGTCCCATTGTTCATAGGATTTCTTTTAGAAGTGTACATGAATTGGTTATTTGCAACCATTTCAATTAGTTCTTGAGCTTATGTAGGTGTCTTCATCAGATGAAGAGATCCTCTAGCAGAGCTATCCAAAGACATCTTGGACAGTTCAGACAGACTATCATAGAAAATACCTATGATGCTCCATTCAGAAAGCATGTGAGAGGGACACTTTCTGATTAATTGTTTGTATCTTTCCCAAGCTTCATAGAGGGATTCTCCTTCCTTTTGTCTGAAGGTTTGGACTTCCACTCTAAGCTTACTCAATTTTTGAGGAGGAAAGAACTTTGCCAAGAAGGCATTGACTAGATTTTCCCAAGAGTTCAGGCTTTCTTTAGGTTGTGAGTCCAACCATATTCTAGCTCTGTCTCTTACAGCAAAAGGGAATAGCATAAGTCTGTAGACCTCAAGGTTAACCCCATTAGTCTTGACAGTGTCACAGATTTGCAAGAATTCAGCTAAGAACTGATGAGGATCTTCCAATGGAAGTCCATGGAACTTGCAATTCTGTTGCATTAGAGAAACTAATTGAGGCTTAAGCTCAAAGTTGTTTGCTCCAATGGCAGGGATAGACATGCTTCTCCCATAGAAGTTGGGAGTAGGTGCAGTAAAGTCACCCAGCACCTTCCTTGCATTGTTGGCATTGTTGTTGTTTTCGGCTGCCATGTGTTCTTCTTCTTTGAAGATTTCAATTAGGTCCTCTACAGAGAATTGTGCCTTAGCTTCTCTTAGCTTTCGCTTCAAGGTCCTTTCAGGTTCAGGATCAGCCTCAACAAGAATGCTCTTGTCTTTGCTCCTGCTCGTATGAAAGAGAAGAGAAGAAGAAAATATGGAATCCTCTATGTCACAGTATAGAGATTCCTTGAAGTGTCAGAGGAAAAGAAAAATAGAAGGCAGAAGTAGAAAATTCGAACTTTATCAAAGAAGATGGAGTTCGAATTGTGCATTAAGGAATAGTGTTAGTCCATAAATAGAAGGATGTGAAAAGAAGGGAAGAAATTTTCGAAAATATTAAAAAGATTTTAAAAACATTTTGAAAAACTTTAATTGATTTTCGAAAACCAAGATTGAGAAAGAAGTAAAGTGATTTTTGAAAAAGATTTTGAAATTAGAAATTAAAAAGATATGATTGAAAACTATTTTGAAAAAGATGTGATTAGGAAGATATGATTGGTTTTAAAAAGATGTGATTGAGAATATATGATTTGAAAAACATTTTAAAAAGATTTGATTTTGAAAATTAATGACTTGGCTATCAGGAAAAGATATGATTCAAACATTAAACCTTTCTCAACAGAAAAGGCAACATAATTGAAATGTTGAATCAAATCATTAATTGATAGCAACTATCCTTAAAAATAGAAAGAAATTGATTTTGAAAAAGATTTGATTTTGAAAAATTTTGAAAACTTGAAAAAAAATCTGAATTAAAAACAAAATCTTCCCTCTTGTGCCATCCTGGCGTTAAACGCCCAGAATGGTGCACATTCTGGCGTTTAACGCCCAAAACTCTACCCTTTTAGGCGTTAAACGCCCAGCCAGGCACCCTGGCTGGCGTTTAAACGCCAGTTTGCCTTCCTTACTGGGCGTTTTGAACGCCCAGCTTTTTCTGTGCAATTCCTCTGCTGAATATTCTGAATCTTCAATCCTCTGTATTATTGACTTGAAAAGACACAAATTAAAAATATTTTTGGATTTTTAATAGTGAGGAATAATCGAAATGCAACTAAAATCAAATAACAATGCATGCAAGACACCAAACTTAGCAGTTTGTATACTACTGACACTAACAAAATGAGAATGCATATGAGACACAAAAAACACTCAAGTCAAGAGAATTTAAAAATCAGACCAATGAAATCATCAAGAACAACTTGAAGATTAATGAAGACACATGCATGAATGCAAAAAGAACAGAAACATGCAATTGACACCAAACTTAAAATGAGACTCTAGACTCAACAAGAAACATAAAATATTTTTGGTTTTTATGATTTTGTAATTTTTTTTTTGGATTTTTCGAAAATTAAGTGGAAAAGAAAATAAAGATATCAAAATTCTTAATGAGAATTCCAGGAATTATGCAATGTTAGTCTAAGACTCCGGTCCAGGAATTAGACATGGCTTCATAGCCAGCCAAGCTTTCAAAGAAAGCTCCGGTCCAAAACACTAGACATGGCCAATGGCCAGCCAAGCCTTAGCAGATCACTGCTCCAACAGCAAGATTGATAGAAATCAACAAGCTCTTGTGATGATAAGTTGAAACCTTGGTCCAATGAAATTAGACATGGCTTCATAGCCAGCCAGACTTCAACAGATCATCATGAAACTTTAGAATTCATTCTTAAGAACTCTGAAAAAAAAATACTAATCTAAGCAACAAGATGAACCGTCAGTTGTCCAAACTCAACAATCCCCGGCAACGGCGCCAAAAACTTGGTGCACGAAATTGTGATAAATACTTTTCACAACTCAATTAATCCCCGGTGATGAACCCAAAAACGTGGTGTTCAATACCATGGCATAAACACAACTTCGCACAACTAACCAGCAAGTGTACTGGGTCGTCCAAGTA
>NC_029777.3:56067169-56072754 GCF_000817695.3 Arachis duranensis | reverse complement strand
TTTGAAGCTCGTCACAGTCATTCAATCAATGAATCCTACTCAGAATACCATCAGTTCTAGCTTATACCGCGAAGATTCCGGTTAAAGAATCCAAGAGATATCCACCAATCTAAGGTAGAACGGAGGTGGTTGTCAGGCATACGTTCATAGGTGAGAATGATGATGAGTGTCACGGATCATCACATTCATCAAGTTAAAGAACAAGTGATATCGTAGAACAAGAACAAGCGGAATTGAATAGAAGAACAATAGTAATTGCATTAATACTCGAGGTACAGCAGAGCTCCACACCTTAATCTATGGTGTGTAGAAACTCCACCCTTGAAAATACATAAGAACAAGGTCTAGGCATGGCCGTGAGGCCAGCCTCCCAATGATCTAAGATCTAGAGTGATCAAGAGATCTAAAGATCAAAAGACTCCAGAGATCCAAAGATGAAAATACAATAGTAAAAGGTCCTACTTATAGAGAACTAGTAGCTTAGGGTTTACAGAGATGAGTAAATGACATAAAAATCCACTTCCGGGCCCACTTGGTGTGTGCTTGGGCTGAGCATTGAAGCATTTTCGTGTAGAGACTCTTCTTGGAGTTATACATCAGCTTTTGTGCTAGTTTGGGCGTTTAACTCCCATTCTTGTGCCAGTTCCGGCGTTTAACGCTGGAAATTCTGAGGGTGACTTTGAACGCCGGTTTGGGCATCAAATCTTGGGCAAAGTATGAACTATCATATATTGCTGGAAAGCCCAGGATGTCTACTTTCCAACGCCGTTGAGAGCGCGCCAATTGGGTTTCTATAGCTCCAGAAAATTCACTTTGGGTGCAGGGAGGTCAGAATCCAACAGCATCTGCAGTCCTTTTTAGTCTCTGAATCAGATTTTTGCTCAAGTCCCTCAATTTCAGCCAGAAAATACCTGAAATCATAGGAAAACACACAAACTCATAGTAAAATCCAGAAAAGTGAATTTTAACTGAAAACTAATAAAAATATACTAAAAACTAACTAGATTATACTAAAAACATACTAAAAAACAATGCCAAAAAGCGTACAAATTATCCGCTCATCAATCCTCAACTTTCTGAAAGGTCTTGCTGTGGAGATTTCACAACCAGCTCTGGAGATTTTTTAGTTACTTACTGTGCTAGGAACTGGGTTTCGACTGATTGGTATCCAAATTGAAAGGTCTTGCTGAGAGAAAAAAGCTAGAGGACTTGACAATTGGTTCAGTTCTCACTGTAAGTACATGTCTTTCATTTTCTTAAATTTAAAATTAAAATAAGTGTTGGCAGCTTCATACATTTGTGTATTATTCTCCCTAAGATATGATTTGTGGAGAGAGAACTACTCTTGAGTGCAGTAAATGATAAGATATGAACGAATTCTAGAGTTAATTGAAATAAGTTATACATAACTATTCTAGTGTAAATAGAGAAAATTAAATAGAAGAAAAGCATAGCTTAACGAAAAGCATAGCTTAACGAAAAGCTTTTGAAGATGCATATACTCACAATCATGTTCTTACATACTTTTGGTTGTTGTGCTTGCAGAAGGACATACAAAATTGGAGGTTGTGATTTAAGCAGCACTGCTCCTCCTTGTACCAGGTAAAGTTTCGGTAATAAGTAATCCAATTGGCTTTCTCTTTACTTTCCTAGACTTGAAGGAAGATTATCTATTTTCTTCAGGTGGATTGAAATGATGGCTCCTGTTTTCTCAAGAGCTGCATGGCATTGGGTTTGGTATATGATCCAGTGGATTGAAATGATTGCTCCTGGATTAGGAATATATAATTCAAGGATGGTAGCTTGCTTAGAATCTTCGTTAGCTTAGGTACTAGTAGTGTTTTTTTGTTTCAGTAAAAACTAGTGGTCTCTTTTGTAACTTCCTACTGATTCTAAAATTTTTTCTCTTATGTAATAATATGTAAAGGAAGTAGATAATGTAATAGTTGTTGTAATGATTTTGATTTTTGGTATTTTGTTAGAGCATGTCATGTGATCAATCACACTATATTTGGTGACAAGTTTATAAAGATTGGATTAATTGATTTAAAATTAATGGTCATTGTATAAATTTTACAATTATCTATGAATTTTATAAGATTTTATTACAAAGATTAGAAAAAAAATAATAGAACCTGAACAAAGTTATAGCTACGCTTTAAAAGCGTAGCCATATTGTACAACATTCATCAACAGCTACGCTTTAAAAGCGTAGCTATATCTCTTGCTATTGGCACGCTTTAAAAGCGTAGCCATATCTTTTGCTACTGGCACGCTTTAAAAGCGTAGCGATATCTCTCGCTGTTGGCACGCTTTAAAAGCGTAGCCATATTCCAGCTATTGGCACGCTTTAAAAGTGTATCGATATCTTTCACATACGGCCACGCTTAAAAGCGTGGCAATAGATAAAAGCGTAGCGACAGAAAAAGCGTGGCCATAGGTCACCAAAAGTGTGGCGATAGAGCAACCGGCACGCTAGCAGTTGTGACTCTTTCAAAAGCGTGCCGGTGGCTCAAAAAACGTGGCAAAAAGCTATTGCTACGCTTTTTTCAACTTTTCGCCACGCTTTAAAAGCGTAGCAAAATCCTGGTTTTCTTGTAGTGTGGGCTTTTCAAATTGGTGAAGAAGTGGATCCAAAATGGTATTTTCATTGAAATTGGACCAGGGTGCCAGCTGCATTAGAGCACTCGGTTAAGTAAGGTAACGTAGCATTCCCTTGCTTAGTGTGCTCCATCGAACCAAGCCTCGTGCCAAGCTTCATAGCGCTCAGTGAAGAATTCCAGCGTAGCACCCTTGCTTGTATATGGTTTCCATCTTCGAACCATGGCTGTCCCATTTGAGCCAATTTCCTTGAAGTAGCCCTTAGTGAAGTGTTTCAACGTAGCGCCCTTTTTATGCGTGTGTGACCCTCTTCGAACCTTGCTGGCTTCCTTTTGCTAGCAATTTCCTTGCTTGGTGTAGCGTAGGACTCCTTTGTGTGCATGGTTCGAACATTGGCTGCCCCATTTATGAGTGCCGCGCCTTACTTTTCTTCATGGGGAGGCCCGAAAAAGGTAGAAGAGTTAACGTAGCGCTCTCTTCAAATTGGGCGCTGGTGCCTTGTGGTTGAGTGCTAAGTTCGAACACACAACGTAGCGCTCCCTTGCCCCTTGGTGCGAGCTTGGCTTTTCTCCATACCAGTGCTCACTTTGTGAGCGCAGCTCTTAAATAAAGAGCTCTACATCTCATTGTTGCTCCCTTAGCCTAGCTTTCTTGGTGTAGCATTAGGCACTCCGTTGGGTAATTAAGCATTGGCCCTTGTTGCTTTGGATGAGTGCCACACTTTAATATCATGGCCCACGCTCTAGCTGAGCACGCTATCATGGTTCTTTCCTTTCTTCTCCTATAAGGAATCAAAATAACCAATCAAAGCATCACCAAATTCACAAGATCTCTGCATTAATCATAAAATCAACTAATTCTAGAATGAATCCTATGATTTTGTGTGAATTAATTGATGGTTGATTGATTTAGTTTAACCATGCAAATTCACTCCAAATCACTTACTTATGATGCAAGAAAGTGCAAAAAACCTAATGAAACAAGTGAGAAATGCTTGAAAAGCTAGCATAAGATGACTTGTTATCACGCATATCATGCGTACGCGTCAAGCACATGTGCGCGTCGATGGTCTTCTACGCGTTCACACGTATGCGGCAGTACGCGTCCGCGTCTCTTGTTGCGCGTACGCGTCAGGTACGCGTGCGCGTCGATTCTCGCTAGCCAGCTCCTTGGTTTCTTGTGCTTCTTCTATTTTTGCATGCTTCCTTTCCATCCTCTAAGTCATTCCTGCCTTATAATCTCTGAAAACACTTAACACACATATCAAGGCATCTAATGGTAATGAGAGACTTTAGGGGCTTAAGAAGCGAGTTTTCAACCATAGAACAAGATTGGGAAGGATTGGTAAAATCATGCAAATAGTATGAATAATTATGCAAAGAATTGATAAAGACCACTCAATTTAGCGCAAGATAAACCATAAAATAATGGTTTATCACATGTCTTAGTCAGGCGGAATCAAAAGGAGCTGTATTATGTAAACCTTGAATGATTATATGTCATAAATGTTGAAAGGGGTAAAACAAATCCGATTAGCTACTAGGAATTACATGTTGGGAAATGAGTTGAGAGTTGGAGTTGCTTTGTGTTTCTGAATGAACTCTGGTACTACTGCTCTCCTTGCTTGTGAGTGATTTCTTCAATGGCAAGCTGTATATGATTGACACAGGTTTGAGCAGTGATGAGCGGATAATTTATACACTTTTTGGCATTGTTTTTAGGTAGTTTTTAGTAGGATCTAGCTATTTTTAAGGATGTTTTCATTAGTTTTTATGCTAAAATCACATTTCTAGACTTTACTATGAGTTTGTGTATTTTTCTATGATTTCAAGTATTTTCTGGCTGAAATTGAGGGACCTGAGCAAAGGACTGCTGATAGGAGGCTGACAAAGGACTGCTGATGCTGTTGGATTATGACCTCCCTGCACTCGAAATCGATTTTCTGGAACTACCAAACTCCAAATGGCGCGCTCTTAACGACGTTGGAAAGTAGAGATCCAGAGCTTTCTAGCAATATATGATAGTTCATAATTTATTCGAGTTTAGATGACGCAAACTGGCGTTCAACTCCAGTTCCAAGCTGCATTTTGGAGTCAAACGCCAGAAACACGTCACAAACTAGAGTTAAACGCCAAAAACACGTTACAACTTGGCGTTTAACTTCAAAAGAAGCCTCTGCACGTGTAAAGCTCAAGTTCAGCCCAAGCACACACCAAAGTGGGCCCCGGAAGTGGATTTCTGCACTTAGACTTATTTCTATACACTCTAGTAGCTAGTCCAGTATAAATAGGACTTTTTACTATTGTATTGACGTATTGGTTATTCCGTTTCCCTCTCTGGGGCCAAAGCCAATGAACACCATGATCACTTATGTGTTTTCAACGGTGGAGTTTCTACACTCCACAGATTAAGGGTGTGGAGCTTTGCTGTACCTCGAGAATTAATGCAATTACTACTATTTTCTATTCAATTCAGCTTATTCTTATTCTAAGATATTCGTTGCACTTCAACATGACGAATGTGATGATTGATGACAAGTCATCATATACCCATTTTTCAAGCTAATTTCATTTGTTTTGTTAGTCTTTATGCACTTTCTTGCTTCCTAAGTAAGTGATTTGGAGTGAAAATGCATAACTTCTTTAAATCAAGCAACCACCATGAAATTAATGTTAATCCAGGAGGTTTAAGCTAATTTTAATTGAATTTTAATTGATTTATAAGCCTCGTGAATTTAGTGATACTTGGAGTGGTTGTTTTGGTTTATTTCAGGTGAAGAACAGAATAAAAGAGAAAAGCGTGGCCTAAAGAAAGCGTGACCCAAGGAGAAGGAAGCGTGGTTAAAGGAAGGAAAAGTGTGCCACATACAATGGGGGAGGCAAGCATTGCCCTCCACAAGGGCACACTGCCCTCTAGGAGGGCAACATAAGAGAACCAAGCATGAAAGGCAACTCTGCCCTGCCCACTACAAGGGCAGAGCACAA
>NC_029777.3:56047368-56066925 GCF_000817695.3 Arachis duranensis | reverse complement strand
ATCCTGGCAGCACCAATTTTTCCTGCCCTGCCCTCCGCAAGGGCAGGGCAGCGTTCTGCGCACCAGCAAGCACCAGACCGCACCAAGCCACACCAAGCCGCACCAAGCAAGCACCAACATGCACCAAATCCTGCCCTGCCCTCCACAAGGGCAGGGCAGCCTCCTGGAAGCTATTATTTTGGGCCGAAAAATTCAATTAAAATGTCAATTTAATTCATTTCTTCACCAAATCAAAAGCCCATCCAAATCCCAAAATCCAAGAATAGAAAGTGTATAAATAGGAGCTAGTTTGATGTAATTAGGACCTTTTTTTTTTGAGACCTTTTTGCTTAGCTTTTGAATTTTGCACTTTGGAACTTCTCTTGGTGTCTTCACTGAGATTTCAGAGAATTGGGGAGGCGAATTGATCTCTCTTCTTCCTCGTTCTTGCTTGGGTCTTTTTAATTTCCTTGTTTTGAGTTTTGGGTGTTAAGAATTGAGGAACTTCTGTCTCAATCCCCACTCAAGAGCTCTTTAATTTCTTTTCTGCATAATTGAACTCATTTACTTTCTCTTTGCTACTTCTTCTTCAATTTATTGTCAATTGCTTTGATAACTTGGATCTAGGAAGGTAATTGAGATCTAGGCTCTGCTACCTAGTCTCTTGAACCCTGAGATCCCAATTTACTTTTGGTTCTTCGGTGAACCTTGCTGCACTTTACTTTCATTTTCTGTTTGAATTCTCATTGCTTCCAATTCAATTTCTGCTCTATTAATTGTGGCAATTCAATCTCTCTTTGTTTAGATTCTACAATCCCAGTCCTCGAATCCCTTTTACATTCAAGCCATTTACATTCCTTGCCATTTAAGTTACTGCAATTTACATTTCTTGCACTTTAAGTTTCAGTCATTTACATTCTTGTTCTTTACAATTCAGCAAGTTTACTTTCCTGCTCTTTAATTTACTGCAATTTCCCCTTTTCCCTTTATATTCCAAGCAATTTAGTTTCTGTCAAGTACAACCCACTCAACCAAAACTTGATTCGCTTAACTAAATCAACCACTAAACTAAAATTGCTCAATCCTTCAATCCCTGTGGGATCGACCTCACTCATGTGAGTTATTATTACTTGATGCGACCCGGTACACTTGCCGGTGAGTTTTGTGTTAGATCGTTTTCCACACATCAATGATCTGTGACACTCATTTTCATTCTCACCTATGAACACGTGATTGACAACCACTTCCGTTCTACCTCAGAACGAACGAATATCTCTTGGATTCCTTAATCAGAATCTTCGTGGTATAAGCTAGAATTATTGGCGGCCATTATTGAGAATCCGGAAAGTCTAAACCTTGTCTGTGGTATTCCGAGTAGGATTCAGGGATTGAAAGACTGTGACGAGCTTCAAACTCGCGATTGTTGAGCATGGTGACAGACGCAAAAGAATCAATGGATTCTATTCTGACATGATCGAGAACCGACAGATGATTAGCCGTGCTGTGACAGAGCATTTAGACCATTTTCACTAAGAGGATGGGAAGTAGCCATTGACAACGGTGATGCCCTACATACAACTTGCCATGGAAAGGAATATGAAGAATTGGATGACAGTAGTAGGAAAGCAGAGATTCAACAGGAACAAGCGTCTCTATGCACTTATCTGAAATTCCCACCATTGAAATACATAAGTATCTCTATCTCTATTTTATGCTTTATTTATTATTATATTCGAAAACAATTATAACCATTTGAATCCGCCTAACTGAGATTTACAAGATGATCATAGCTTGCATCATACGAACAATCTCCGTAGGATCGACCCTTACTCACGTAAGGTATTACTTGGACGACCCAGTGTACTTGCTGGTTAGTTGTGCGAAGTTGTGACAAAGTGTGATTCACGTTTGAGAGCACTACCAAGTTTTTGGTGCCATGGTTGATGATTACAATTTCGTGCACCAAGTTTTTGGCGCTGTTGCTGGGGATTGTTCGAGTTTGGACAACTGACGGTTCATCTTGTTGCTCAGATTAGGTAATTTTCTTTTATTTTGTTTTAAAAAACTTTTCAAAAATTTTTTTCTTTAAAAATTTTTTCTTTATTTTCGTTTTTCAAAAATATAATTTTCGGAAAAAAATACAAAAAAAAATATTTTGTGTTTATTGTTTGAGTCTAGTGTCAAATTTTAAGTTTAGTGTCAATTGCATGTTTTAAAAATTTTTTGCATTTTTCGAAAAAAATTCATGCATGGTGTTCTTCATGATCTTCAAGTTGTTCTTGGTAAGTCTTATTATTTATTCTTGTTTTGTGTTTTTTGTTATTTTTCATATGTATTTTTGCATTCATAGTGTCTAAGCATTAAAACTTTTTAAGTTTGGTGTCTTGCATGTCTCTCTTTTCTTGAAAATATTTCAAAAATATGTTCTTGATGTTCATCATGATCTTCAAAGTCTTCTTGGTGTTCATCTTGACATTCATACTGTTCTCGCATGCATTATGTGTTTGATCTTGCATTTTCATGTTTTGAGTCATTTTTGTGTTTTTCTCTCTCCTCATTAAAAATTCAAAAATAAAAAAAATTTCCTTATTTCTCTCAAAAATTCGAAATCTTTGGGTTGACTTAGTCAAAAATTTTAAAAAATAAGTTGTTTCTTGTTAGTCAAGTCAAGATTTCAATTTTAAAAATCTTATCTTTTCAAAACTTTTTCAAAAATCTAATCTTTTTCATTTTTTTATTATTTTTGAAAATTTTTAAAATGATCTTCAAAACCTTTTTCTTATCTTTATTTCAATTTTTCGAAAACTTTACTAACAATTAATGTAATTGATTAAAAAATTTGAAGTTTGTTACTTTCTTGTTAAGAAAGGTTGAATCTTTAAATTCTAGAATCATATCTTTTAGTTTCTTGTTAGTTAAGTAATCTATTTTAATTTTAAAAATCAAATATTTTTCAACTATATCTTTTTAATCATATCTTTTCAAATAATATCTTTTTCAAAAAAAATTCAATTTTAAAAATTTTTCTATCTTCTTATCTTTTCAAAATTGATTTTCAAATCTTTTTTTCAATTAACTAATTAACTTTTTGTTTATTTCTTATCTTTTTAAAAACCACCTAACTAATTTTCTCTTTCTAATTTTCAAAAATCACTAACCCTTTTTCAAAATTAATTTTTGAAATTCTCTCCCTCTCATCTTCTTTTATTTATTTATTTATCTACTAACACTTCTTCTCTACTCAAGAATTCGAACCTATCCTCTCCCTTGTGTTTGGATTCTTACCATTTCCTTCTTCTATTCCTTCCTTCTTCTACTAACATAAAGGAATCTCTATACTGTGACATAGAGGATTCCTCTTCCTTTTCTGTTCTCTTCTTTTGCATATGAGCAGGAACAAGGAAAAAGGCATTCTTGTTGAAGGTGACCCTGAACCTGAAAGGACTTTGAAGAGGAAACTAAGAGAAGTAAAATACAACAATCCAGAGACAACCTTACTAAAATTTTTGAACAAGAAAAGGATATGGTAGCCGAACCCAACAACAATAATGCAAGGAGGATGCTTGGTGACTATACTACACCTACTTCCAAGTTTGATGGAAGAAGCATCTCAATCCCTGCCATTGGAGCAAACAATTTTGAGCTGAAACCTCAACTAGTTGCTCTAATGCAACAGAACTGCAAGTTCCATGGACTTTCATCAGAAGATCCCTATCAGTTTTTAACTGAGTTCTTGCAGATCTGTGAGACTGTTAAGACTAATGGAGTAGATCTTGAAGTCTATAGGCTCATGCTTTTCCCTTTTGCTGTTAGAGACAGAGCTAGAACATGGTTGGACTCACAACCAAAAGATAGCCTGGACTCCTGAGATAAGCCGGTCACGGCCTTCTTGGCTAAGTTCTTTCCTCCTCAAAAGCTGAGCAAGCTTAGAGTGGATGTTCAGACCTTCAAATAAAAAGATGGTGAATCCTTCTATGAAGCTTGGGAAAGATACAAGAAAATGACCAAAAGGTGTCCTTCTGATATGCTTTCAGAGTGGACCATTCTGGATATATTATATTATGGTCTATCTGAGTTCTCCAAGATGTCACTGGACCATTTTGCAGGTGGATCTATTCATCTAAAGAAAACGCCTGTAGAAGCTCAAGAACTTATTGACATGGTTGCAAATAACCAATTCATGTACACTTTGAGTGGAATTCTGTGAATAATGGGACGCCTCAGAGGAAGGGAGTTCTTGAAATTGATGCTCTGAATGCCATATTGGCTCAGAACAAAATGTTGACTCAGCAAGTCAACATGATTTCTCAAAGTCTGAATGGATGGCAAACTACATCCAACAGTACTAAAGAGGCATCTTCTGAAGAAGAAGCCTATGATCATGAAAACCCTGCAATAGCAGAGGTAAATTACATGGGTGAACCTTATGGAAACACCTATAATTCCTCATGGAGAAATCATCCAAATTTCTCATGGAAGGATCAACAAAAGCCCCAACAAGGCTTTAATAATGGTGGAAGAAACAGGCTTAGCAATAGCATGCCTTTTCCATCATCTTCTCAGCAACAGACAGAGAATTCTGAGCAGAGCTCCTCTAGCTTAGCAAATATAGTCTCTGATCTGTCTAAGTCCACTTTAAGTTTCATGAGTGAAACAAGGTCCTCCATTAGAAATTTGGAGGCACAAGTGGGCAAGTTGAGTAAGAAAGTCACTGAAACTCCTCCTAGTACTCTCTCAAGCAATACTGAAGAGAATCCAAAAAGAAAGTGCAAGGCCATTGATATTGTTAACAAGGCTGAATCCAAGGAGGAAGGGAAGGACGTGAATCCCAATGCGAAAGACCTCATGGGACGTCTCCCAGACAAGAAGGAGTTCCTTATTGAGGACCTAAAGGAATCTGAGGCTCATATAGAGACCATAGAGATTCTATTAAACCTCCTTCTGCCATTCATGAGCTCTGAGAACTATTCTTCCTCTGAAGAGGATGAAGATGTAACTAGAGAGAAAGTCGCTCAATATCTAGGAGCTATCATGAAGCTGAATGCCAAATTGTTTGGTAATGAGACTTAAGAAGATGCACCTCCCTTGCTCATTAGTGAACTAGATACATGGGTTCAGCAAACTCTACCTCAAAAGAAATAAAATCCTGGTAAATTCTTAATACCCTATACCATAGGCACCATGACCTTTGAGAAGGCTCTGTGCAACCTTGGGTCAAGTATAAATCTTATGCCACTCTCTGTAATGGAGAAACTGGGGATCTTTGAGGTACAGGCTGCCACATTCTCATTTCAGATTGCGGACAAGTCGGTAAGACAAGCTTATGGATTGGTAGAGGACATGTTAACAAAGGTTGAAGGCCTTTACATTCCTGCTGATTTCATAATCTTGGACACTAGGAAGGAGGAGGATGAATGCATCATCCTTGGAAGACCCTTCCTAGCCACAGCAGGAGCTGTGATTGATGTTAACAGAGGAGAATTAGTCTTTCAATTGAATGGGGACTACCTTGTGTTTAAGGCCCAAGGCTATCCTTCTGTAACAATAGAGAGGAAGCATGAAAAGCTTCTCTCAGTACAGAGTCAAACAGAGCCCCCACAATCAAACTCTAAGTTTGGTGTTGGGAGGCCACACCCAAACTCTAAGTTTGGTGTACCAAACTCTAAGTTTGGTGTTTAGAAACCCCCACATTTAAACTCTAAGTTTAGTGTTGGGAGTCCACAACATTGACCTGATCACCTGTGAAGCTCCATGAGAGCTTACTGTCAAGCTATTAACATTAAAGAAGTTCTTATTGGGAGGCAACCCAATTTTTATTTATATATATTTTTATTGTTCTTTTATGTTTTATTAGGTTCATGATCATGTGGAGTCACAAAACAAATACTAAAATTAAAAACAGAATCAAAAACAGCAGAAGAAACAACACACCCTGGAGGAAGAGGTTACTGGCATTTAAACGCCAGTAAGGAGCATCTGGCTGGCGTTCAACGCCAGAACAGAGCATGAATCTGGCATTAAATGCCAGAAACAAGCAGCAATCTGGCATTTAAATGCTAGGATTGCACCCTGAGGAAAGCTGGTGTTTAACGCCAACAACAAGCATTAGGCTGGCGTTAAACACCAGAAACATGCTACATCTGGGCGTTTAACGCCAGAAACAAGCTTCAGCCTGTCGTTTAACACTAGGATTGCAGGCAGAGGGTGTTTTACATGCCTAATTGGTGCAGGGATGATTTATACTTGACACCTCAGGATCTGTGGACCCTACAGGATCCCCACCTACCTCAACTCACCTTCTCTCTTCTTCACCAATCACCTCAATCTCTCTTCCCCAAACACCCCACCTACCTTCAAATTCAAAATCTCTCTCCCACTTAAAACCACCCTCTCTTCTCCCCTTGGCTGAATCCACATCTCTCCCCCTCTCCTCTATATTTTTCTCTTCTTCTTCTATTCTTTCTTCTTTTGCTCGAGGGTGAGCAACATTCTAAGTTTGGTGTGGTAAAAGCATATCTTTTTTTGTTTTTCCATAACCATTGATGGCACCTAAGGCCAGAGAAACCTCAAAAAAGAGAAAAGGGAAGACAAAAGCTTCCACCTCCGAATCATAGGAGATGTAGAGATTCATCTCAAGGGTCCATAGCTCAGTAATAGAGCATGAGAAATTCCCTCATCAAGAAATCCCTGAGATACCTTAGGAGATACATTTTCCTCCACACAATTATTGGGAGCAACTAAGGATAGGAGCACCAAAATCACTAGAGATTAAGCAACAGAGGCAAGGAAGAGACATAGAGGAACTCAAGAGCACCATTAATTATTCAAGAGGAAGATGCCACCCTCACTAAGGTGGACTCATTCCTTAACTTCCTTGTTCTTATCTCTCTGTTTTTCGATTTTTGAGCTTCATGTTTTCCTATGTTTGTGCTTTACTACATGATCATTAGTATTTAGTAACTATGTCTTAAGGCTATGAATAATTCCATGAATCCTTCACCTTTCTTAAAAGAAAAATGTTTTTAATACAAAAGAACAAGAAGTACATGAGTTTCGAATTCATCCTTGAAATTAGTTTAATTATATTGATGTGGTGACAATACTTTTTGTTTTCTGAATAAATGCTTGGACAGTGCAAATTTTTTATCTTTTTTTTATGAATGTTAAAATTGTTGGCTCTTCAAAGAATGATGAACAAAGAGAAATGTTATTGATAATCTGAAAAATCATAAATTTGATTCTTGAAGCAAGAAAAAGTAGTGAAAAAGTAAAAGCTTGCGAAAAAAAATTGGCGAAAAAAATAGAAAGAAGAAAAAAAATAATAAAAAGCAAGCAGAAAAAGGCAACATCCCTTAAAACCAAAAGGCAAGGGTAAAAAGGGTCCAAGGCTTTGAGCATCAATGGATAGGAGGGCTCAAGGAAATAAAATCCAGGCCTAAGCGGCTAAATCAAGCTGTCCCTAACCATGTGCTTGTGGCATGCAGGTCCAAGTGAAAAGCTTGAGACTGAGTGGTTAAAGTTGTTATCCAAAGCAAAAAGAGTGTGCTTAAGAGCTCTGGACACCTCTAACTGGGGACTGAGTCACAATCTGAAAAGGTTCACCCAGTCATGTGTCTATGGCAGTTATGTATCCGGTGGTAATACTGGAAAACAAAGTACTTAGGGCCACGGCGAAGACTCATAAAAGTAGTTGTGTTCAAGAATCAACATACTTAACTAAGAGAATCAATAACACTATCTGAAATTCTAAGTTCCTATAGATGCCAATCATTCTAAACTTCAAAGGAGAAAGTGAGATGCCAAAACTGTTCAGAAGCAAAAAGCTGCAAGTTCTGCTCATCTAATTAGAACTAATATTCATTGGTGTTTTGGGATTTATAGTATATTCTCTTCTTTTTATCCTATTTGATTTTCAGTTGCTTGGGGACAAGCAACAATTTATGTTTGGTGTTGTGATGAGCGGATAATTTATACGCTTTTTGGCACTGTTTTTAGGTATTTTTTTGTAGGATCTAGCTACTTTTAGGGATGTTTTCATTAGTTTTTATGCTAAATTCACATTTCTAGACTTTACTATGAGTGTGTGTGTTTTTCTGTGATTTCAGGTATTTTCTGGCTGAAATTGAGGGACCTGAGCAAAAATCTGATAGGAGGCTGACAAAGGACTGCTGATGCTGTTAGATTCTAACCTCCCTACACTCGAAATGGATTTTCTGGAGCTACAAATTCATTTTAAGTGCAGGGAGGCCAGAATCCAACAGCATCAGCAGTCCTTTGTCAGCCTCTTATCAGATTTTTGCTCATGTCCGTCAATTTCAGCCAGAAAATAGCTGAAATCATAGAAAAACACACAAACTCATAGTAAAGTCTAGAAATGTGAATTTAGAATAAAAACTAATGAAAACATCCCTAAAAGTAGCTAGATCCTACTAAAAACAACCAAAAACAATGCCAAAAAGCGTATAAATTATCCGCTCATCACAACACCAAACGTAAATTGTTGCTTGTCCCCAAGGAACTGAAAATAAAATAGGATAAAAAGAAGAAAATATACATCCCAAAATATCAATGAATATTAGTTCTAATTAGATGAGCGGGACTTGTAGCTTTTTGCTTCTGAATAGTTTTGGCATCTCACTTTATCCTTTGAAATTCAGAATGATTGGCTTCTATAGGAACTCAGAGTTCAGATAGTGTTAATTGATTCTTCTAGTTAAGTATGTTGATTCTTGAACACAACTACTTTTATGAGTCTTGGCCGTGGCCCTAAGTACTTTGTTTTCCAGTATTACCACCAGATACATAAGTGCCACAGACACATGACTGGGTGAACCTTGTCAGATTGTGACTCAGCTTTGCTAAAGTCCCTAGTTAGAGATGTCCAGAGCTCTTAAGCACACTCTTTTTTCTTTGGATCACGACTTTAACCATTCAGTCTCAAGCTTTTCACTTGGACCTGCATGCCACAAGCACATGGTTAGGGATAGCTTGATTTAGCCGCTTAGGCCTGGATTTTATTTCCTTAGGCCCTCCTATCCATTGATGCTCAAAGCCTTGGATCATTTTTACCCTTGCCTTTTGGTTTTAAGGGCTATTGCCTTTTTCTGCTTGCTTTCTCTTTTTTTTTTCTTTTATATATTTTTTGCCATTTTTTTGCAAGCTTCTTTTTCACTACTTTTTCTTTCTTCAATAATCAATTTCATGATTTTTCAGATTATCAATAACATTTCTCTTTTTCATCATTCTTTCAAGAGCCAACATATTTAACATTCATAAACAATAAGATAAAAAATTTTCACCGTTTAAGCATTCATTCAGAAAATAAAAAGTATTGTCACCACATCAATATAATTAAACTAATATCAAGGATGAATTCGAAATTCATGTACTTCTTGTTCTTTTGTATTAAAAACATTTTTCATTTAAGAAAGGTGAAGGATTCATGGAATTATTCATAGCCTTAAGACATAGTTACTAAATACTAATGATCATGTAGGAAAGACACAAACATAGACAAACATATGAAACAGAGAGATAAGAACAAGGAAGTTAAGGAATGAGTCCTCCTTAGTGATGGTGGCACCTTCTCCTTGAAGGACCAATGATGTCCTTGAGCTCCTCTATGTCTCTTCCTTGCCTTTGTTGCTCCTCCCTCATAGCTCTTTGATCTTCTCTAATCTCATGGAGAATGATGGAGTGCTCTTGGTGCTCCACCCTTAATTGGTCCATGTTATAACTCAAGTCTTTTAGAGAAGTGTTGAGTTGTTCCCAATAGTTGTTTGGAGGAAAATGCATCCCTTGAGGCATCTCAGGGATTTCTTGATGATGAGCTTCCTCATGCGTCTCTTGAGATCCATGAGTAGGCTCTCTTGTTTGCTCCATCCTCTTCTTAGTGATAGGCTTGTCCTCTTCAATGAGGATGTCTCCTTCTATGATAACTCCAGCTGAGTAGCATAGATGGCAAATGAGATGAGGAAAAGCTAGCCTTGCCAAGGTGGAGGGCTTTTCGGCTACTTTGTAGAATTCAAGAGAGATAACTTCATGAACTTCTACTTCCTCTCCAATCATGATGCTATGGATCATGATGGCCCGATCCACAGTAACTTCAGATCGGTTGCTAGTGGGGATGATGGAACGTTGGATGAACTCCGACCATCCTCTGGCCACAGGCTTAAGGTCCAGTCTACTCAATTGAACCGGCTTGCCTTTTGAGTCTCTTTTCCATTGAGCTCCTTCCACACATATGTCCATGAGGACTTGATCCAACCTTTGATCAAAGTTGACCCTTCTAGTGTAGGGGTCTGTGTTTTCTTGCATTATAGGCAAGTTGAATGCCAACCTTATATTTTTCAGACTGAAATCTAAGCATTTTCCCCGAATCATTGTAAGATAATTCTTAGGATTCGGGTTCATACTTTGATCATGGTTCCTAGTGATCCATGCATTGGCATAGAACTCTTAAACCATTAAGATTCTGACTTGTTGAATGGGGTTGGTCAGAACTTCCCAACACTCTTCTTTGGATCTCATGTCGGATATCCGGATACTCATTTTTCTTGAGCATGAAAGGGACCTCAGGGATCACCTTCTTCTTGGCCACAACTTCATAAAAGTTGTCTTGATAGACCTTTGAGATGAATCTCTCCATCTCCATGACTCGGAGGTGGAAGCTTTTTTCTTTCCTTTCCTCTTTTTAAAGGTTTCTCCAGCCTTAGGTGCCATAAGTGGTTATGGAAAAATAAAAAAGCTATGCTTTTACCATACCAAACTTAGAATATTGCTTGCCCTCGAGCAAAAAAAGAAAGAATAGAAGAAGAAGAAGAGAATATAGAGGAGAGGGAGAGAGATGTGTATTCGGCCAAGGGGGAGAAGAGAGAGTTGTGTTGTGTGAGAATGAAGAAGGAGGGAGGGGTTTATATAGTGGAGGGAGAGGGGTTTGGTTCGACCATTTAGAGTGGGAAAGAGATTTTAAATTTGAAGGTAGGTGGGGTTTATGGGGAAGAGAGGATGGATGTGATTGGTGAATAGGTGATGGGGAAGAGAGATTGAGGTGATTGGTGAAGGGTGTTTGGGGAAGAGTGTTATTGGGTTGTGTGAAAGAACAGAGAAGGTGAGTTGAGGTAGGTGGGGATCCTGTAGGGTCCACAGATCCTGAGGTGATCCTGTGGGGTCCACAGATCCTGAGGTGTCAAGGATTTATCATCCCTACACCAATTAGGCGTGTAAAATGCCCTCTGCATGCAATCTTGGCATTTAACACCAGATTGATGCTTGTTTCTGGCATTAAACGCCACTTCCATGCTTGTTTTGGGCGTTCAATGCCAATCTGCAGCATGTTTCTGGCGTTGAACGCCACTTCCATTCTTGTTCCAGGCGTTAAACGCCAGCTTCATGTTATGTTCTAGCGTTTAACGCCAACTTTCCTCATGGTGCAATTCTGGCGTTTAAACGCCAGACTGGTGCTTATTTCTGGTGTTCAATGCCAGATTCATGCTCTGTTCTGGCATTGAACGCCAGCCAGATGCTCGTTACTGGCGTTTAAACACTAGTAAGCTCTTCCTCCAGGGTATGCTGTTTCCTTTGCTATTTTTGATTCTATTTTTAATTTTAGTATTTGTTTTGTGACTCCACATGATCATGAACCTAATAAAACATAAAAGAACAATAAAAATATAGATAAATAAAAATTTGGTTGCCTCCCAATAAGCGCTTCTTTAATGTCAATAGCTTGGCAGTGAGCTCTCATGGAGCTTCACAGATTTTCAGAGCATTGTTGGGACCTCCAAACAGTGGGGGTTCAACACCAAACTTAGAGTTTGCTTGTGGCCTCCCAACACCAAACTTAGAGTTTGATTGTGGGGGCTTTGTTTGACTCTGTATTGAGAGAAGCTTATCGTGCCTCTTTTCTATATTTACAGAAGGATAGCCTTGGGCCTTGAACATAAGGTAGTCCCCATTCAATTGAAGGACTAATTTTCCTCTGTTAACATCAATCACAGCTCCTGATGTGGCTAGGAAGGGTCTTCCAAGGATGATACATTCATCCTTCTCCCTCCTAGTGTCTAAGATTATGAAATCAGCAGGGATGTAAAGGCCTTTAACCTTCACTAACACGTCTTCTACCATTCCATAAGCTTGTCTTATTGACTTGTTTGCCATCTCTAATGAGAATGTAGCAGCCTGTACCTCAAAGATTTCCAGTTTCTCCATTAGAGAGAGTGGCATAAGATTTATACCTGACCCCAGGTCAAACAGAGCCTTCTCAAAAGTCATGGTGCTCATGGTACAGGGCATTAAGAATTTACCAGGATCTTGTTTCTTTTGAGGTAAAGTTTGCTGAACCCATGTATCGAGTTCACTAATGAGCAAGGGAGGTGCATCTTCCCAAGTCTCATTACCAAACAACTTGGCATTCAGCTTTATGATAGCTACTAGATATTGAGCAACTTGCTATCTAGTTATATCTTCATCCTCTTCAGAGGAAGAAGAGTTTTCAGAGCTCAAGAATGGAAGAAGGAGGTTTAATGGAATCTCTATGGTCTCTATGTGAACCTCATATTCCTCTAGGTCCTCAATACGGAACTCCTTCTTGTCTGGGAGACGTCCCATGAGGTCTTCCTCATTGGGATTCACATCCTCCCCTTCCTCTCTAGGTTCGGCCATTTTGATTATGTCAGTGGCCTTGCACTCTCTTTTTGGATTCTCTTCAGTATTGCTTGGAAGAGTACTAGGAGGAGTTTCAGTGATTTTCTTACTTAGCTGGCCCACTTGTGCCTCCAAAATTCTAATGGAGGACTTGGTTTCACTCATGAAACTTAAAATGGTCTTAGATAGATGAGAGACTATATTTGCTAAGCTAGAGGAGCTCTGCTCAGAATTCTGTCTGTTGCTGAGAAGATGATGGAAAAGGCTTGCTATTGCTAAGCCTGTTTCTTCCACCATTATTAAAGCCTTGTTAGGGCTTTTGTTGATCCTTCCATGAGAAGTTTTGATGATTTATCCATGAAGAATTATTGGTGTTCCTGTAAGGTTCACCCATGTAATTTACCTCTGCCATTGCAGGGTTCTTAGGATCAAAAGCTTCTTCTTCAGAAGATGCCTCTTTAGTACTGTTGGATGCATTTTGCCATCCATTCAGACTTTGAGAAATCATGTTGACTTGCTGAGTCAACATTTTGTTCTGATCCAATATGGCATTTAGAGCATCAATTATAAGAACTCCCTTCCTCTGAGGCGTCCCATTACTCATAGGATTTCTCTCAGAGGTGTACATGAATTGGTTATTTGCAACCATGTCAATAAGTTTTTGAGCTTCTACAGGCGTTTTCTTCAAGTGAATGGATCCACCTGCATAATGGTCCAGTGACATCTTAGAGAACTCAGATAGACCATAATAGAATATATCCAAAATGGTCCATTTTGAAAGCATGTCAGAAGGACACCTTTTGGTCATCTGCTTGTATCTTTCCCAAGCTTCATAGAGGGATTCACCATCTTTTTGTTTGAAGGTCTGAACATCCACTCTAAACTTGCTCAGCTTTTGAGGAGGAAAGAACTTAGCCAAGAAGGCCGTGACCAACTTATCCCAAGAGTCCAGGCTATCTTTAAGTTGTGAGTCCAACCATGTTCTAGCTTTGTCTCTTACAGCAAAAGGGAAAAGCATGAGCCTGTAGACTTCAGGATCTACTCCATTAGTCTTAACAGTCTCACAGATCTGCAAGAACTCAGTTAAAAACTGATAGGGATCTTCTAATGGAAGTCCATGAAACTTGCAGTTCTGTTGCATTAGAGCAACTAGTTGAGGTTTCAGCTCAAAATTGTTTGCTCCAATGGCACGGATTGAGATGCTTCTTCCATCAAATTTGGAAGTAGGTGTAGTATAATCACCAAGCATCCTCCTTGCGCTTCCACCATTGTTTTTGGGTTCGGCCATGTCTCTATCTTTTTCGAGATTCTCTGCAAGGTTTTCTCTGAATTGTTGTGCTTTAGCTTCTCTTAGCTTCTTCTTTAGAGTCCTTTCAGGTTCCAGATCTGCTTCAACAAGAAAGTTCTTGTCCCTGCTCCAGCTCATATGAAAAAGAAGAGAACAGAGAAAGAAGAGGAATCCTCTATGTCACAGTATAGAGATTCCTTTATATGAGTAGAAGAATAAGAGAATAAAAGGATAAAAAGGTAAGAATCCAAACACAGGGGGGAAGAGAAACACAAGAGTGAAGATAGGTTCAGATTCTTGAGATGAAGAAAAGTGTTAGTAAATAAATAAATAAATAAAAGAAGATGAGAGGGAGAGAATTCAAAAATTAATTTTAAAAAAGGGTTAATGATTTTCGAAAATTAAGAGAAGAAATAAAATTAAAATTAAAATTTGAAACAATTAGTTAATTAAGAAAATTTTTGAAAAAGAGGGAAGTGATTTTTGAAAATTAGAAAGAGAAAAGTAGTTAGGTGGTTTTGAAAAAGGTAAGAAGTAAACAAAAAGTCAATTAGTTAGTTAAAAAGATTTGAAAATCAATTTTTAAAAAGATAAGAAGTTAGAAAATATATGTTGAAATCAAATTTTTGAAAAATATACAATTTTAAAAAAAATATGATAGAAAAGATATGATTGAAATTTAATTTGAAAAAGATTTGATTTTTAAAATTAAAATTGATTATTTGACTAACAAGAAGCTAAAAGATATGATTCTAGAATTTAAAGATTGAACATTTCTTAACAAGAAAGTAACAAACTTCAAATTTTTGAATCAATCACATTAATTGTTAGTAAAGTTTTTGAAAATCATGAAATAAAGATAAGAAAAAGATTTTGAAAGATAATTTTAAATTTTCGAAAATCATAAAAGAAAAATGAAAAAGATTTGATTTTTGAAAAAGATTTGAAAAGATAGGATTTTTAAAATTGAAAATTTGACTTGACTTATAAGAAATAGCTAAGTTTTAAAAATTTTTGACTAAGTGAATTCAAATTTTCGAAATTTTGAGAGAAATAAGGGAAAGATATTTTTTAATTTTTGAATTTTTAATGATGAGAGAGAAAAACACAAAAAATAACTCACAACATGAAAATTATGAATCAAAACACATGATGCATGCAAGAACACTATGAATGTCAAGATGCACACCAAGAACACTTTGAAGATCAAGATGAACATCAAGAAAAGAAAAACATGCAAGACACCAAACTTAGAGATTTTTAATGCTTAGACACCATGAATGCAAAAATGCATATGAAAAACAACAAAAGACACAAAACAAGAAAATATGAAGATCAAACAAGAAGTCTTATCAAGAACAACTTGAAGATCATGAAGAACACCATGCATGAGTTTTTTGAAAAATTGCAAAAAAATTTTTAAAAACATGCAATTGACACCAAACTTAAAAATTGACACTAGACTCAAACAAGAAACACAAAAATATTTTTGGTTTTTATGATTTTATTAATTTTTTTGGTTTTTTTCGAAAATTAATTGTGGAAAAACGAAAATAAAGAAAAAACTTTTGAAAAGGATTTTTGAAAACTTTTCGAAAAGAAATTTACCTAATCTGAGCAACAAGTGAACCGTAAGTTGTCCAAACTAGAACAATCCCCGGCAACGGCGCCAAAAACTTGGTGCACGAAATTGTGATCATCAACAATGGCGCCAAAAACTTAGTAGCACTCTCAAACGTGAATCACACTTTGTCACAACTTCGCACAACTAACCAGCAAGTGCACTGGGTCGTCCAAGTAATACCTTACGTGAGTAAGGGTCGATCCCATGGAGATTGTTGGTATGAAGCAAGCTATGGTCATCTTGTAAATCTCAGTTAGGCGGATTCAAATGGTTATAATGGTTTTCGAAAATTATAATAAATAAAACATAAAATAAAGATAGAGTTACTTATGTAAATCATTGGTGGGAATTTCAGATAAGTGTAGGGAGATGCTGTGTTCCTTCTGAATCTCTACTTTCCTACTGCTTTCATCCAATCCTTCTCACTCCTTTCCATGGCAAGCCGTATGTAGGGCATCACCGTTGTCAATGGCTACATCCCATCATCTCAGTGAAAATGGTCCAAATACTATGTCACAGCACGGCTAATCATCTGTCGGTTCTCGATCATGTCGGAATAGAATCCATTGATTCTTTTGCGTCTGTCACCACGCCCAACAATCGCGAGTTTGAAGCTCATCATAGTCATTCAATCCCTGAATCTTACTCAGAATACCACAGACAAGGTTTAGACTTTTCAGATTCTCAAGAATGGCTGCCAATAATTCTAGCTTATACCACGAAGATTCTGATCAAGGAATCCAAGAGATATGCGCTCGGTCTAAGGTAGAACGGAAGTGGTTGTCAAGCACGCATTCATAAGGACGGATGATGATGAGTGCCACGGATCATCACATCCATCAGGTTGAATGGCAGCGAATATCTTAGAATAAGAATAAGCATGAATCGAATAGAAAATAGTAGTACTTTGCATTAAAACTCGAGGTACAACAGAGCTCCACACCTTAATCTATGGTGTGTAGAAACTCCACCGTTGAAAATACATAAGTGATCAAGGTTCAAGCATGGCCGAATGGCCAGCCCCCAAAGTCTAAGAACTGAACGTCAAAGATAGATACCCAGATAAAAATGAGACCAAAATGTCTAACACAATAGTAAAACGTCCTATTTATACTAGACTAGTTACTAGGGTTTACAAAAATAAGTCTAAATGCAGAAATCTACTTCTGGTTTGTGACGTGTTTCTGGCGTTTTACTCCAGAATGCAGCATGGAACTGGCGTTGAACGCCAGTTTGCGTCATCTAAACTCAAACAAAGTATGGACTATTATATATTGCTGAAAATCTCTGGATGTCTACTTTCCAACGCCATTGAGAGCGTGGCATTTGAAGTTCTGTAGCTCTAGAAAATCTATTTTGAGTATAGGGAGGTCAGAATCCAACAGCATCAGCAGTCCTTTGTCAGCCTCCTATCAGATTTTTGCTCAAGTCCCTCAATTTCAGCCAGAAAATACCTAAAATCACAGAAAAACACACAAACTCAAAGTAAAGTCTAGAAATGTAAATTTAGCATAAAAACTAATGAAACATCCCTAAAATTAGCTAGATCTTACTAAAAACTACCTAAAAACAATGCCAAAATGTGTATAAATTATCTGCTCATCAATCCTACTCAAAACGCCGCAAACAAGGTCGGATCTTCCAGATCGGAGAATGCTGCATTTATGGATTCTAGCCTCTACCACAGAGACCCTAATCTCCCTGAAAATCAGATGAACTGATGTCTCGAGAAGTTCCTGACGAAGTGGTGATCAGCCATATGAGAGATGTACATTCAAGCTGTTGGTCACCTTTGTCTGGTGAAAGACGCATTCTAACCCAAGTAGACACAAGTGTTTGTCAGGCACGTTCATTTAATGTGATGAACAGAGCTAATTGGTTAGATCATCCTATTCACCACGATGAAGAACGAATATACATCTTCGAATTAATCAAACATGGATCGAAGAGAAACAGTAGTACTTTTATTAATTCATAGAACTCAGCAGGGCTCCTCCCCTCAACCTAGGTGATGTGCTATAAACTTGATAGCTACGATTTTAGGAAATTGCACAATCGGCAAAAATTCCTTCCGGCAAGTGCACCGGTTATCGTCAAGTAAAAACTCACAATAGAGTGAGGTCGAATCCCACAAGGATTGGTTGAGTGAGCAATTCGGATTAGAAGTGTGCTCTAGTTGAGCGGAATCAAGATTTAGATGAGATTTGCGAAATGTAAATTGCATGAATTAAAGAGCGAGAAGTTAAATTGCTGAAATTAAAAGGGATGGGGGTGATTGCATGAATTTAATTGCAGAATGTAAAGAGAAAGTGTAGATCAGAAATGGGGAGTTCATTGGGTGTTAGGAGATATTGAGATCTCCGAATCAAAACAATTTTTATCCCTTCCTCAACCAATGCGTTCATTGAATTTTGCTTGGCAATCTTATATGATTGGATCCCAATTCCTTGGCTCACCAATTCTCTCTAAAAACAAACAAATTCCCAATCCCTTGGTTTAAATGTTCATAAGAAGAGATGATGCTCGATCACTGATTATACCACACAGTTTCATGAACCACAATTTGGTAGGATTACATGTCACAATATCCATCCAAACCCCAATCCAATTCACTGTGAGAAAGCTTCTCTAGCATGAATCCTCCATTCCTTTCCCAAGGTTCCGAAGGATTCCAATTATGGGTAGTTTCTTTCCCAAGACAACTACCCAATGGAATTAGATCGAGAAGCTTTCTAACAAAATTCAAGAGAAAAGATTGAAGAAGAAGATAAAAACTATTATTGATTCATTGAATTACAATAGAGCTCCCTAACCCAATGAAAGGGGTTTAGTGAGTCATAGCTCTGAATTCAATTACACAAAGTATGAAAACTCGAAAAATGATCAAAAGTTCTCCGATCCCCTCTCTCAAATGCAGAAACTAAGGCCTTTAAATAGGCTCCCTAAATTACAAAATGAAAATGAAATTAAAAGCAAATTACAGTCAAATGAAAATAAACTATTCTAGATGATTCTTGTGGCCTTGATTTGGTGTTGTTGATGGGCCTTGCTTGCTTGAAGGGTAGAGTGACATAATTGATCCAAAAAGGATAATGATCCATTAAACTACACTCAAACGTTGCACCCCCCTTTCTTGAGTCGTCACTTTGTTCTCTTGTCAACCTTACCAATTTGATGCCAAATATAGACTATTATACCTCGTTGGAAAGCTATGGATGTCAGCTTTCTAACGCAACTAGAAGCACATCATTTGGAGTTCTACAACTCGAGTTATACTCCATGGAAGGTGAAGATCTCAAGTTATGCTTGATTGAAGGTGACAAGGTTGCTGGTTGGTTTGACAGCGTTTAAGCCAACGTTTATGTCACTTAAACGTGCTCGAAAATGCCAATTTTGGGAGCTCAGTTGCATTGTCCACCCCATACTTCTATACATCGTTGGAAAGCTCTGGATGTCTACTTGCCAATGCAACTGGAAGCGCATCATTTGGAGTTCTACAACTCGAGTTATACTCCATGGAAGGTGAAGAGGTCAGCTGGCCTGATTGCATGTTGGTACTATGCTCTTCTATGCACATTACGGGGCTGTTTTCTCCCTCAATTTTTAGTATCCACCATGCATGCCATATATGCTTGGAAAGCTCTAGATGTCTTCTTTCCAATGCATTTTGAATCACCTCATTTGGAGTTTTGTAGCTCAAGTTATTTATGTTTGAAGAAGGCATGGTCAAGCTGTTCCATATAACACGTTTAAGCTCCAGTTTAAGCTTAAACTGGAGCTTAAACGTGTTATATGGAACAGCTTGACCATGCCTTCTTCAAACATAAATAACTTGAGCTACAAAACTCCAAATGAGGTGATTAAAAATGCATTGGAAAGAAGACATCTAGAGCTTTCCAAGCATATATGGCATGCATGGTGGATACTAAAAATTGAGGGAGAAAACAGCCCCGTAATGTGCATAGAAGAGCATAGTACCAACATGCAATCAGGCCAGCTGACCTCTTCACCTTCCATGGAG
>NC_029777.3:56040130-56042657 GCF_000817695.3 Arachis duranensis | reverse complement strand
TTCTACAACTCGAGTTATACTCCATGGAAGGTGAAGAGGTCAGCTGGCCTGATTGCATGTTGGTACTATGCTCTTCTATGCACATTACGGGGCTGTTTTCTCCCTCAATTTTTAGTATCCACCATGCATGCCATATATGCTTGGAAAGCTCTAGATGTCTTCTTTCCAATGCATTTTGAATCACCTCATTTGGAGTTTTGTAGCTCAAGTTATTTATGTTTGAAGAAGGCATGGTCAAGCTGTTCCATATAACACGTTTAAGCTCCAGTTTAAGCTTAAACTGGAGCTTAAACGTTGGAAGCATCCTGGAGCAATTCCCTTCCTGGCATTTAAGTTCCAGTTTAAGCTTAAATTGATATCCAGGCTTCCTTCATTGATTTTTGTTGCTTCTTTGCCTAGCCTCTTCTTCCCTGAAATCATCCAAACAACTGCATCAAAGTCTTGCTAAAATTCATGAGAATTCTTCCATTCATAGCATTCAAGGAATATAACTAAAAACTCATGGAATTTGCATCAAAATCTTCATGTTTGAATGATTTAAGACAAGCATGACTATTTGGCCCAAATGATTACTTAAGGCTCAAGAAAATGCATAAAACAACTAAAAATAAAAGAAAAAGGCTAGTGAAACTAGCCTAAGATGCCTTGGCATCACTAGGAGGTTTAGAAACTAATACTGAAGTAAAAAAAATGTGAAGAACAAAAATATGCCAGACCTCCCTTTAGTGATAGGTGTAAAAGTTCTTTAAATACTAAGTTAATAACTAAGGATTACATAGAAAGGATAAAACAGTCTATTTAGTGCTAAAATCCACTTCTGCGGCCCACTGGTGAGTGTTTGGGCTGAGCCTTGATGCGATCCACATGCTATGTGGCTCCTTGGGCGTGGAACGCCAGCCATGGGGTCCTTTTTGGGCGTTTGTACATTGGTCTCTGCTCTTTGGGCGCTTGACGCCTGGAAGAGGGGGAGGAAGCTGGCGTGGACGCCAGTTTTAGGCAATCTAATCCGAAGCAAAGTATGGACTATTATATATTTCTGAAAAGCACTGGAAGTCAGCTTTCTATAGACATTTGGAGCAAAGTATGGACTATTATATATTTCTGCAGTGCTTTCTCTGTCTCTGAATCAGACTTCTCCTCCAGTTCCCCAGTTTTAGCCCAAAAATACCTGAAATTCCCGAAAAACACAAAAACTCATAGTAAAATCAAAAAATGGGAATTTAACACTAAAACCTATAAAAATCAATAAAAACTAAATAAAAACTACTAAAATCTATATAAAAATGATGTCAAAATGCATTTAAAATATCTGCTAAACAACAGAACAAATAGTGCATATTTGAAGTTGGAATTTTAGGATGCTGGCTCTTGAAAGAATGAAGAAAAATGAAAAATATTATTGATAATCTGAAAAATCTAAAAATTGATTTTTAAAGCAAGAAAAAGCAGCAAAAGAAAAAGAAAAAGCATGTTGCAAAAGAAAAAAAATTATTATGCAAATGACAAAAAAATGGCGAAAAGGAAATTAAATAAAAAGTAGAATAATCTATTACTACTGGTGGACGAAATTGTGATTTCTATCTTTTGAGCTTTAGCATATATTTACTCTTAGGGCACTGTTTATTCTCACAACTCCGTTCAACTAACCAGCAAGTGTACTGGGTCGTCCAAGTAATAAACCTTACGTGAGTAAGGGTCGAATCCACAGAGATTGTTGGTATGAAGCAAACTATGGTCACCTTGTAAGTCTCAGTCAGGCAGATTAAATTGGTTTATGATTTTTTGGAATAATTAATAATAAAAAGGAATAATAAAAGGGATAGAAGACTTATGCAGATTCATTGGTAGGAATTTCAGATAAGCAGATGGAGATGCTGTAGAGCCCAAGGACGCCTGCTCTCCTACTGCTCCTATTCAATCCTTCTTACTCCTTTCCATGGCAAGCTTTGTATAGGGGTTCACCATCAACTGTGGCTACTTTCTTCCTCTCGGGGAAATATCCTGTGCGGCTGTCACTCGCACAGCTAACCAGTCTGGAGGCATCACCCATGGCTGATGGCTACATCCCATCCTCGCAGTGAAAACTAATGCTCACGCACTCTGTCACAGTACGGCTAATCACCGGTTGGTTCCCTCCCCTACTGGAATAGAATCCCTCTTTTGCGTCTGTCACTAACGCCCAGCAGGTTACAGGTTTGAAGCACGTCACAGTCATTCATTACCGGAATCCTACTCGGAATACCACAGACAAGGTGAGACTTTCCGGATCCTCATAAATGCCGCCATCTATCTAGCTTATACCACGAAGATTCTGTTGGGGAATCTAAGAGATACGCATTCAAGCTCTGTTGCATGTAGAACGGAAGTGGTTGTCAATCACGCGCGTTCATAAGTGAGAATGATAATGAGGGTAATCTGACTAATCACATTCATCATGTTCTTGGGTACGAATGAATATCTTGGAATAAGAATAAGAGAGATTTGAATAAAAGACAATAGAATTTTCATTAATACTTGAGGTACAGCA
>NC_029777.3:56035811-56039533 GCF_000817695.3 Arachis duranensis | reverse complement strand
CATAAAAACTAATGAAAACATCCCTAAAAGTAGCTTAAACTTACTAAAAACTATATAAAAATAATTCCAAAAAGCGTATAAATTATCCGCTCATCACAACACCAAACTTAAATTGTGCTTGTCCCCAAGCAACTGAAAATCAAATAGGATAAAAGAAGAGAATATACTATAAATTCCAGAATATCAATGAATATTAATTTAATTAGATGAGCGGGACTTGTAGCTTTTTGCTTTTGAACAGTTTTGGCATCTCACTTTTTCCTTTGAAGTTTAGAGTGATTGGCGTCTCTGGGAACTCAGAATTTCGGATAGTGTTATTGACTTTCCTAGTTAAGCATGTTGATTCTTGAACACAACTACTTATGAGTCTTGGCCGTGGCCCTAAGCACTTTGTCTTCCAGTATTACCACCGGATACACAAATGCCACAGACACATGACTGGGTGAACCTTTTCAGATTGTGACTCAGCTTTGCTAGAGTCCCCAGTTAGTGGTGTTCAGAGCTCTTAAGCGCTTTTTTTTGCTTTGGATCACGACTTTAACCACTCAGTCTCAAGCTTTTCACTTGGACCTTCATGACACAAGCACATGGTTAGGGACAGCTTGATTTAGCCTCTTAGGCCTGGATTTAATTTCCTTGGGCCCTCCTATCCATTGATGCTCAAAGCCTTGGATCCTTGCCACCCTTGCCTTTTGGTTTTAAGGGCTATTGGCTTTTTCTTTTTCTTTCTAATTTTTTTTTCGCCATTTTTTTTCCGCAAGCTTTCCTCTTCACTGCTTTTTCTTGCTTCAAGAATCAATTCATGAATTTTTCAGTTCATCAATAACATTTCTCTTTGTTCATCATTCTTTCAAGAGCCAACAATTTTAACACTCATAAACAACAAGATCAAAAATATGCACTGTTCAAGCATTCATTCAGAAAACAAAAATTATTGCCACAACATCAATATAATTAAATTAAATTCAAGGATAAATTCGAAATTCATGTACTTCTTGTTCTTTTGAATTAAAACATTTTTCTTTTAAGAGAGGTGAAGGATTCATGGAATTATTCATAATCTTTAAGGCATGGTTACATACTAATGATCATGAAGTAAAGACACAAAACATAGATAAACACAATATTAAAAACGAAAACAGAAAGAAATAAAGAACAAGGAATGAATTCACCTGAGTGAGGGTGGCGCCTTCTTGAAGGTGTAATGGTGCTCTTTGAGCTCCTCTATGTCTCTTCCTTGCTTCTGTTGAATGATTCATAGTAATTTTGGTGTTTCTACCCTTAGTTGCTTCCAATATTTGTGTGGAGGTCAACTTATCCCCTGAGGTATCTCAGGGATCTCTTGATTTGCAGCCACATGTTCTAACCAACTGAGCTATTCCAGCTTACATATAAGTCTTTCCATCTCCCATGACTCAGAGGTGGAAACTTTTTGTCTTCCCTTTGAGGTTTATTTGGCTTTAGGTGCCATTAATGGTAATGGAAAAGCAAAAAAAAGCTATGCTTTTACCACACCAAACTTAAAATATTGCTCGCCCTCGAGCAAGAAAAGAAAGAAGAGAAGAAGAAGAAGATGGAGGTGAGTGAGGGGGGATGGATTCGGCTATATGGGTGGGAGTGGGTGGGAAAGAGAAGTTGAATTGTAAAGGTAGGTGGGGTGTATGGGGAAGAGTGGATAGATGTAGGTGGTGAATGAAAAATAGAACGGATGACCATGAATGGAAAGAGAGAGGGCGAGGTAGGTGGGGATCCTGTGAGGTCCACAGATCCTGAGGTGTCAAGAAATACCATTCCTGCACCAAATAGGCATGTAAAATGCCTTCATGCATCATTCTGGCGTTCAAACGCCCATTGGTGCATGTTCTGGGCGTTAAACGCCCATGTAATGCATGTTTCTGGCGTTGAACGCCAGTTTCATGCTTGTTTCTGGCGTTCAGCGCCAGATTGTCCTCTGTGTGCACATCCTGGCGTTTAACGCCAGGTTGTTGCTTGTTTTGGGCGTTCAGCGCCAGAATGGTGCTCTGTTCTGGCGTTTGTCAATAGCTTGACAGTGGCTCTCATGGAGCCACAAGATGATCAGGTCAATTTAGTGTGTTGTTTCCACACCAAACTTAGAGTTTGGATATGGAATTTGAACACCAAACTTAGAGTTTGGTTGTGGCCTCACAACACCAAACTTAGAGTTTGACTGTGTGGGCTCTTTTTGACCTTGAACTGAGAGAAGCTCTTCATGCTTACTCTCTTTTGTCACAGAGGGATGACCATGTGCTTGAAACACAAGGTATTCCCCATTCAATTGAAGGACTAACTCTCCTCTGTGAACGTCTATCACAGCTTCTGCTGTGGCTAGGAAAGGTCTTCCTAGGATGATGCATTCATCATCTTCCTTCCTAGTATCTAGGATTATGAAATCAGCAAGGATGTAAAGGCCTTCAACCCTTACTAGAACGTCCTCCACTATTCCATAAGCTTGTCTTACTGACTTGTCTGCCAATTGTAATGAGGACAAGGCAGGTTGTACCTCAATGATTCCCAGCTTCTCCATTACAGAGAGTGGCATCAGATTTATCCCTGACCCAAGATCACACAGAGCTTTCTCAAAGCTCATGGTGCCAATGGTGCAAGGTATTAAGAACTTGCCAGGATCTTGTTTCTTTTGAGGTAGAGTTTCCTGAATCCAAGTATCTAAGTCACTAATGAGTAAGGGAGGTTCACTTTCCCCAGTCTCATTACCAAATAGCTTGGCATTCAGCTTCATGATAGCTCCTAGATATTGAGCAACTTGCTCACCAGTCACATCTTCATCCTCTTCAGAGGATGAATATTCTTCAGAGCTCATGAATGGCAGAAGGAGATTTAATGGAATCTCTATGGTCTCTGTATGAGCCTCAGATTCCTCAGGATCCTTACTAGGAAACTCCTTCTTGCTTGAAGGACATCCCAGGAGGTCTTCCCCACTAGGATTTTCGTCCTCCTCCTCCCTTGTGCATTTGGCCACTTTGATCACATCAATGGCCTTGCACTCTCCTTTTGGATTCTCTTCTGTATTGCTTGGGAGAATACTGGGAGGGAGTTTCAATGACTTTCTTACTCAGCTGGCCTACTTGTGCCTCCAAATTTCTAATGGAGGATCTTGTTTTATTCATGAATCTAAAAGTGGCCTTTGACAGATCAGAGACTATATTAGCTAAATTAGAATTATTTTGTTCAGAGTTCTCTGTCTGTTGCTGAGAAGATGATGGATATGGCTTACTATTGTTCAGCCTATTGCGTCCATCATTGTTAAAGCCTTGTTGAGGCTTTTGTTGATCCTTCCAGGAGAAATTTGGATGATTTCTCCATGATGGGTTATAGGTGTTTCCATATGGCTCACCCATGTAATTAACCTCTGCCATGGCAGGGTTCTCAGGATCATAAGCTTCTTCAAAAGCTACCTCTCTAGTACTGTTGGATGCATGTTGCAATCCATTCAGATTTTGAGAGATTATGTTGACCTGTTGAGTCAACATTTTGTTCTGAGCCAATATGGCATTCAGAGAATCAATTTAAAGAACTCCTTTCTTCTGAGGTACCCCATTATTCACGGAATTCCTCTCAGAGGTATACATGAACTGGTTGTTTGCAACCATGTCAATGAGTTCTTGAGCCTCTTCAAGCGTTTTCTTCAGGTGAATAGATCCACCTACAGAATGGTCCAATGACATTTTCGAAAATTCAGAGAG
>NC_029777.3:56034447-56035354 GCF_000817695.3 Arachis duranensis | reverse complement strand
AAAGAAAGAGGAATCTTCTATGTCACAGTATAGAGATTCCTTTATGTTAGTAGAAGAAGAAAGGGGTAGAAGAAAGAAGAAGGATGGATTCGGATTTTTGGATGAAGAGAGGTGAAGAGAAGTGTTAGTAATTAAATAATTAAATAGAAGAAGAGAAGAGAGAAATTCGAAATTAATTTTTGAAAAAGAGTTAGTGATTTCGAAAATTAAAAATAAAATAAGTTTAAAATTAAAATTAAAAAAGAATTTTTGAAAAAGAGAGGGAGAATTTTCGAAAATTAGAGAGGGAAGAGTAGTTAGGTGGTTTTGAAAAAGATAAGAAACAAACAAAAAGTTAGTTAGTTGATTGAAAAAGATTTGAAATCAAAATTTGAAAAAGATAAGAAGATAAGAAGTTTAGATAAGATATTTTTGAAATCAAATTTTGAAAAAGATAAAATTTTTGAAAAAGATAAGATAAAAGATAAAAAGATATATTTGAAAAAAAAAGATATTTTGAAAAAGATTTAATTTTTTTTAAATTGACTTAACTAACAAGAAATTACAAGATAAGATTCTAGAACTTAAAGATTGAACCTTTCTTAACAAGAAAGTAACAAACTTCAAATTTTTTAACCAATCACATTAATTGTTAGCTAATTTTCGAAAATTTGATATAAAGATAAGAAAAAGATTTTTGAAAATATTTTAAAAAATAATTTTGAAATTTTCGAAAATTATGTCAAAAATGAAAAAGATATGATTTTTGAAAAAAAAATTTTGAAAAGATAAGATTTTTAAAATTGAAATTTTGACTTGACTTGTAAGAAACAACTAATTTTAAAAATTTTTGACCAAGTCAACCCAAAATTTCGAAAATTTGGAGGAAAATAAGGAAAAGATATTTTTTTTGATTTTTTGAATTTTT
>NC_029777.3:55997600-56032859 GCF_000817695.3 Arachis duranensis | reverse complement strand
CTCCGGATCATGACGTTTTTCTGGCGTTTAACTCCAGATAGCAGCGTGTACTTGGCGTTCAACGCCAAGTTACGTCGTCATTCTTCGAATAAAGTATGGACTATTATATATTGCTGGAAAGCTCTGGATGTCTACTTTCCAACGCCGTTGAGAGCGCGCCAATTGAAGTTCTGTAGCTCCAGAAAATCCATTTCGAGTGCAGGGAGGTCAGATTCCAACAGCATCAGCAGTCCTTTTGTCAGCCTTCTTCAGAGTTTTGCTCAAATCCCTCAATTTCAGCCAGAAATTACCTGAAATCACAGAAAAACACACAAACTCATAGTAAAGTCCAGAAATGTGAATTTAACATAAAAACTAATGAAAACGTCCCTAAAAGTAGCTTGAACTTACTAAAAACTACCTAAAAACAATGCCAAAAAGCGTATAAATTATCCGCTCATCAACTACCCAAAAATGCAGGAAAAGGAGAGCAGATTGAAAAAGCAAATAACCCTTTAAACCAAAAGGCAAGGGTAAAGAGACCCAAGGCTTTGAGCATTAATGGATCGGAGGGCCTAAAGGAATAAAATTTTGGCCTAAGCGGTTCAATCAAGCTGTCCCTAACCATGTGCTTGTGGTGTGAAGGTGTCCAGTGAAAAGCTTGAGACTGAGCAGTTAAAATCATGGTCCAAAGCAAAAAGAGTGTGCTTAAGAACTCTGAACACCTCTATCTAGGGACTCTAGCAAAGCTGAGTCACAATCTCAAAAGGTTCACTCAGTTAAAGTGTCTGTGGCATTATTGTATCTGGTAGTAATACTGGAAAAAAGGTGCTTAGGGTCACAGCCAAGACTCTGAAAGCTGTGTTCAAGACTAAAAAAAGAGCTGAACTAGAAGAATCAATAATATCATCTGCATTCTAAGTTCCTAAAGATGCCAGCCATTCTGATTTTCAATGGATAGTGAGATGCCAAGACTATTCAGAAGCAAAAAGCTACCAAGTCCCACTCATTTAATTGAAACTGAGCTTTATTGGAAGCTCAGAGATTTATTGCATCCTAACCTTCTTTTCATCCTATATTATTTTGAGTTGCTTGGGGACAAGCAATAGTTTAAGTTTGGTGTTGTGATGAGCGGATATTTTATACGCTTCTTGGCATCGTTTTCATATAGTTTTTAATATGTTTTGTTTAGTTTTCATTAAGATTTTACAGGTTTTAGTGTTAAATTAATTTTTTGATCCCACTTTGATTTTGTGCATTTTTGTACAATTTCAGGTATTTTCTGGCTGAAATTGAGGAGATGGAGCAAAAGTCTTATTCAGAGACAGAGAAAGCACTACAAATGCTGTTCAGATCTTACCTCCTTGCACTCGGAAGAAATTTTTTGGAGCTACAAAAGTTCAAATGGAGCGTTCTTAACAGATATGGAAATCTAACTTTCAGAGCTTTCCAACAATGTATAATAGTCTATACTTTGCTTCGGATTAGAAGGCCCAAAACTGGCATCCAACGCCAGCTTCCTACCCGCTTTCTAGCATCCAGCGTCCAAGGAGTAGAGCCCAGCATCCAAACACCCAGAGAGAACCCCTTAGCCAGTGTTTCACACCTAAAAGACCTCATAGAATGTGGATCTCATTAAAGCTCAGCCCAAACACTCACCAAGTTGGCCCCAACAGTGGATTTTAGCACTAAAAAGACTGTTTTACCCTTACTAGTCATTAGTTTAGTATTTAAGGGATTTAATTTATGTTATTCGATCATCTCATTCAGCATATACATTTTCACTTTCTATTTAGTATGAGTTTCTAAACCTCCTAGGTTGAGGGGAGGAGCCCTGCTAAGTCCTATGAATTAATAAAAGTATTACTGTTTTTTCTTTAATCCAAGTTTGATTAATTCTAAGATGTATATTCATACTTCAACATGATGAATAGGATGATCAGTGACAATTAGCTATGTTCATCATACTAAGATGAACGAGCCTGACAAACACCCGCTTCTAACTTGGGTTCGTGTGAATACTTTAGTGGAAAGCACGCACCACCAGCTTGAACCATACATCTCTTAGCCGGTTAATGCACAACTTCGTTGGGGACTTCTTGAGACACCAGTTCAGCCAATTTACGGGGAGATTAGGGTCTCTGTGGTAGAGGCTAGAACCCTATGATGCAGCATTCTTTGATCTAGAAGATCCGACCTTGTCTGTGGCATTTTTAGTAGGATCATTAAGGAGAATAGACTGTACGCACTTCACCATTAAATAGAGATGGATCCACACTAACCCTGGGGTTCAGATCTGGAGGAGTATTGATGACCTCTCAATAAAGGCATTAACCCGATACAGCCTGCCATTGAAGAGATCACTCACAAGCAAAGAAGACAGTAATACCAGACTTAATTTAGAAAGGCTAAGCAACTCCAATCCTCAATTATAACCCTTTTATTGATTTCATTGACAAAATACCTTACTAATTTTCTTCTAATATACAAAGAACTATATGAAAATGATGGCAAAAAGAACTATATGAAAATGATGGCAAAAAGCGTATAAAATATTCGCTCATCACAACACCAAAATTAAACTGTTGCTTGTCCCCAAGCAACTAAAAATATAGTAGGATAAAAAGAAGAGTAAGATAGAATAAATCTCAAAGTTTCCAATGAAGCTCAATTTCAATTAGATGAGCGGGACTTAGAAGCTTTTGCTTCTGAAAAGTTTTGGCATCTCACTATCCATTGAAACTCAGAAGTGTTGGCATCCTTAGGAACTTAGAATCCAGATGATATTATTGACTCTCATATTTTAGTTCTTATTTTATTCTTGAATACATCTTTTAGAGTCTTGGCTGTGACCCTAAGCGCTTTGTTTTCCAATACTACCACTGGATACATAAATGCCACAGATACTTAACTGGGTGAACCCTTTCGGATTGTGATTCAGCTTTGCTAGAATCCCCAGATAAAGGTGTCTAGAGTTCTTAAGCAGACTCTTAGGATCTTCAGATCCTTTTACCCTTGACTTTTGGTTTAAAGTGTTATTGGCTGTTTGCTATTACCTTTTGGTTTAAAGAGTTATTGGCTTTTTCTATTTATTTCTTTTGCTGCTCTTTTTTTTTTCGCATGCATTATTATATATATATTTTCTTTTATTGCAACATGATTTTTCTTTTACGTTTTGCTGCTTTTTCTTGCTTCAAGAATCAATTTTTGGATTTTTCCAATTACCAATAATACTTTTCCTTTTTCGTCATTCTTTCAAGATCCAACATTCTTAATTTCAATTTCAACTATGCACTATTTATTCACACATTCAGAAAATAAAAGCAATGCCACCACATCAAGATAATTGAACTATTCTTATTATATAACTTGAAATTCATGTATCTCTCAATTCTTTCCCAATAACATTTTTCTTTTAAGTAATGTGAGAGATATATGGAATATTTTATAACCTTAAGACATAGATGATCATGCAACAAGAACAAGAGAACAGACAATAAAATATAACAGAAAACAGAAAAGTAACATAAGAAAAGGGGATTAAGAGAACGAATCCACCTTAGTGATGGCGGCTGTTATTCCTCTTTGAGGATCCAATGTAGTGCTTGATCTTTTCAATGTCACTCCTTTGTCTTTGTTGTTCTTTCCTCATAACCCTTTAATCTTCTCTTATTTCATTGAGGATGGTGGAAAGCTCTTGATGCTCCATCCTCAACTAATTCATGTTAGAGCTTAATTCTTCCATGGAAGTATGCCATTGATCCCAATAGCTTTGTGGAGGAAAATACATCTCTTGAAGCATCTTAGGGATCTCATACTGAGGCAGTTACACAGGCTCATGTGCATGCTTTTTAGTTTGCTCTATCCTCTTCTTAGTGATGGGCTTGCCCTCCTCAATGAAAATGTCTCCTTCTATGACAATTCCAGCTGAATTGCATAGGTGACAAATGAGGTGAGGGAATGCCAACCTTGCTTTGGCGGAACACTTCTCAGCTATCTTGTACAATTCTTGATGTATCACCTCATGTACATCCACCTCACTCCCAATCATGATGCAATGAATCATGATGGCTTTGTCACTGGTCACTTCTGACTGATTGCTAGTAGGAATGATGGAGCGTTGGATGAATTCCAACCATCCTCTAGCAACAGGCTTAAGGTCAAGCCTTCTTAGTTCAGTAGGCTTGCCTTTGGAATCCCTTTTCCACTATGCTCCTTCCACACAGATGTCTGAGAGCACTTGATCCAGCCTTTGATCAAAGTTGACTCTTCTAGTGTAAGGATGTGGGTCTCCTTGCATCAAAGGCAAGTTGAACGCCAACCTCATACTTTTTGAACTAAAGTCCAAGATTCTTCCTCGGACCATGGTGCTCCAATTTTTGGGATTTAGGTTCACACTAATGTCATGGTTTTTTGTGACCCATGTATTAGAATAGAACTCTTGCACCATTAAAATCCCAACTTCTTGAATGAGATTGGTTAGGACTTTCCAACCTCTTCTCTGAATCTCTCTTCAGATTTTTGGATACTCATTCTTCTTAAGCCTGAAAGAGACCTCAGGGATCACCTTCTTCTCTGTCACTACTTCATAGAAGTGGTCTTGGTGGGATTTGGTGATGAATCTCTCCATCTTCTAAGATTCAAAGGTGGTGGCTACAGCTTTTCCTTTCCTCTTTCTAGACGGTTCTCCAACCTTGGGTGCCCCATAAGTGGTAATGGTAAGCAAAAAGTAATGCCTTTCCCACACCAAACTTAAAAGCTTTTCTCATCATCGAGTAGAAATAAATAAAAGAGAAGAATGGAGTGGAAGAAGAAGAAAATAGAAGAAAAAGGAAGAAGAAAGCAATTTGGCCAAGGGGGCTTTAGGGTATATGAAGTGTGTGTATGAAGGGTTAGTAAAAGGGGGTATTTGTAGGAGTGGGTTATATTATGGTTCGGTCATGGGTGGGGTAAATAGGAGGGAAATTTGATTTTGAATTGGGTGGGAGTTGGTAGGAGTTAGGATGGTTTTGGGGAAGTGATATGGATGTGATTGGGCTAGGATTTATAGAGAAGAGTGTATGGGGAAGTGTGAAAAGGAAGAGAGAATAAGTGAGGTAGGTAGAGTTGCTGTGGGACCTACTGGTCCAGAGAGGCTAGGGAATTTAGATTCCCTGCCCTCTTCATGTGTGTTGAATGCCCAACACCATGCTCTTGGCTGGCGTTCAACGCCAGCTATGCTGCTGATTGGGGCGTTGAACACCCAGGCTCTGCCTAGGGCTCGCGTTTAACGCCAACAAGGCTACCATTTTGGGAGTTGAATGCCCAGCCTGTGCTCCCTTGCTGGCGGTCAAATGCCAGCAAGACACTCCATCCAGAGTGCTTTGTTTTCATTGCTGAACCTTTCTGTATCAGTTGACCTACAAAAAATAACTAGGAAAAACAAATTTAAAGAAAAACATAAGTAATAATAATTAGGATTGGATTGCCTCCCAAAAAGCACTTTTTTAACGTTAATAGCTTGATGATTAGCTCATCATGGAGATCGATAAGGGCTCAGAATTTCACCTCTTACAGTGAACTTTCTTCTTGTCTTTTTATGAATGAGCTCCACATACTCTAGAGACAGGATACAACTCACTGTATGTCGTATGACTGGTTTCTTGGTGAAGATAACTCTCATGCCAAGTGAAAGGCCTTCTGTTGGGACCTTCTTGTCCCTCCAGCTTTTAGGCACTTTCTTCTTAGTACCTTTCTTAGAGCTTGATGATGGCTGTCCAACACCAAACTTAGAATTGGTGAGTGGGGGCTCAGTAAAGCTCTACACTGAACGAGATAGTTGGAACACTAAGTGTTGCATAGTTATCTCTGTCTTTTTAGAGGGAGAGTTGGGGTGAGGCATCTTGAACAAGATGTGATCCTCCCCTAGTTGTAAAATTAGTTCTCCCTTAGCTACATCAATGATAGCACTGGCAGTGGCTGGGAATGGTCTATCAAGGATAACAGAGTCATCTTCATCTTCCCAGTATCCAAAATGATAAAGTTTGTAGGGATGTAATGGTGTTCAACCTTCACCAAGACATCCTCTACTAAGCCATATGCTTTCTTCATTGATTTGTTTGCCATCACTAATGAGATGTTTGTAGCTTGTACCTCAAAGATTTCCAACTTCTTTGTTATTGAGAGGGGCATGAGGTTAATCCTTCAACCTAGGTCACATAGTGCTTTTTCAAAAATAATAGTACCTATGGTATAAGGAATCAAGAAGCATCTGGGATCCGGAAGCTTTTGAGGTAGCCTCTACTGAGCTAAGGCATTCAGTTCCTTGGTCAGCACTGGAGGTTCTTCTTCTAGTGTCTCAGTTCTGAATAGCTTGGCATTTAGCTTCATCAGAGCTCCTAGGTACCGAGCAATCTGCTCTTTTCTAGTGTCTTCATCCTCATCAGAGTATGAGTGTTCATCAAAACTCATGAATTGCAGAAGTACATTCAGTGGAACCTCTATGGTCCCTACATGACCCTTTATTTCCTTGAGTTCTTTGGTAGGGACATCCTCAGTGGGCGTTGAACACCTAGTAGGGATCCCTTTACTGGCGTTCAATGCCAGCTCCTGTGGTGTTGTGAGCATTGAATGCGCAAGAAGGTCTTCTTTATTGGCATTCATTGCCAGTAATGGTATAGGTTTGGGTGTTGAACGCCCAGGAGGGGCATCCTTCCTGGCATTCAACGCCAGTGATGGTGTAGGTTTGGGCGTTGATCGCGGAGTGGGGTGTACCTCACTGGCGTTCAACGTCAAGAGTGGCATATCCTTGGGCGTTAAGTGCCCAGTAAGGGCTTCCTTACTAGCATTCAATGCCTGCCTTTCCCCCTCAGTTTTGGCATCAACTTCTACAGTGATGGCCTTGCACTCTTCCCTTGGAATAACTTCAGTGCTACTTGGGAGAGTGTTGGGAGGAATCTCAGGAATTCTCTTGCTCAGCTGACCAACATGTACCTACAAACTTCTAATGGAGGACTTAGTTTGGATTATAAAACTATGAGTGATCTTTGAAAGCTCAGAGACTATGGTGGCTAAGTTAGAGATGGTCTGCCTAGAAGTCTATGATTGTTGCTGAAAAGGTGGGAATGGTGGTCTGTTACTGAAGCTATTTTGGTTCCTTCCACCTTGATTATTGTTGAAGCGTTGCTGAGGCTTCTGCTGATCCTTCCATGAAAGGTTAGGATGATTCTTCCATGAGGGTTTGTAGGTGTTTCCATAAGCTTCTCCCATGTAATTCACCTCCTCTATCATTGGTTGTTCAGGATCATACGCTTCTTCTTTAAAGGAAGCTGCTTGAGTGCCGCCAGATGCAGCTTGCATTCCAGTCACCTGCTGGGAGATGATGTTGACCTGATGGGTCAAGATCTTATTCTAAGCCAGTATGGCATTCATAGCATCAATTTCAAGAACTCCTTTCTTCTGAGGTACCTTATTACTGACAGGGTTTCTTTCAGAAGTGTACATAAACTGGTTATTTGCAACCATGTCAATGAGTTCTCTTGCCTCTTCAGGTGTTTTCTTCCAGTGGAGTGATCTACCAGCAGAATTATCCAGTGACAACTTGAATATTTTAGAAAGGCCATCACAGAAGATGTCTAGTGTGGTCCAATCTGAGATCATGTTGGGAGGACATTTTCTGAAGGATTCACCCTCTTTTTCTCTGAAGGTTTGAATGTCCACCCTAAGTCTGCTCAACTTTTGAGGTGAGAAAAACTTGGTCAAGAATGCATTGACCACCTTCTCCTATGTGTTAAGATTCTCTTTAGGTTGAGAATCTAACCACACCCTAACCCTGTCTCTTACAGCAAAAGGAAAGAGCATAAGTTTACAGGCCTCAGGACTCACTCCGTTGGTCTTGATTGTGTCACATATATGCAAGAAGTCATATAAGAATTTATTTGGATCTTCCTGTGGAAGTCCATGGTACTCGTAGTTCTGTTGAACTAAAGTCACCAGTTAAGGTTTCAGCTCAAAGTTGGTGACATTGATAGCAGGGATAGATATGCTGCACCCATAGAAATTAGAATTGGGTGCAGTATAGGCTCCAAGAACCTTTCTTGCTTCTCCTCTACCATTAGCATTGTCTGCCATGTCTGTATTTATTATTTCTTGTTCAAATAGATCTGTGAGGTTCCCTCTAGAGTATTGTGCTCTAACTTGTTGTAGACACCTCCTTAGGGTCTTCTCAAGTTCAGGATTAGGTTTAAGGAGAGGCTCATTATCTCTGTTCCTGGTCATAATCAAGAAAAAGAAAACAAGAAAGAAAGAAAGAAAAGAAGCTTCTATGTCTGATTTGAGTTTAGAGGACTTCCAGTGAGACGTGAAGAAGAAGAGAAGAATGAAGAATGAATATAGAAGAAGGAGAAGAAGAATTCAAATAAAGAGATGAGGAATTCGAAAATTAAAAGTCAAAAGAGAAAATATTTTTGTTTTTATTTTATTTATTAATGAAAGAGGAATGAATAGCTAACCAACTAAAAATAAATGAAAATTAAAATAATGAACTTTTGAAACAGAAGAGAGGAGAATATAAGATAATTTTTGAAAATTAGAAGAAAGAAGAAGTAGTTATGAAGTTTGAAAAAGAAGAAAGAGAAAAACAAGTAACTAATTAAGAAAGATTTGTAGACAAGATAAGATAGAAGATTAAAAAAGATTTGAATTTAAAATTTGAAAATTGGAAAAGATAAGATAGAAATTGAAAAGATTTTAAAAAGATTTTATTTTGAATTTTGAAATTAGAAAAGATACGATAGGAATTTAAAAAGATTTGACAAAGAATTTAAAAAGGTAAGATTTGAAATTTGATTTTTAAAGAAGATTTTATTTTGAAATTTGAAATTTGAAATTTGAAATTTTGATTTTTGAAATTGAATTTTAAAATTTGAATTTTAAATAAGATACGATAAGATTTTTGAAATTTAAAGAAAGATAAAAAGATAAGATAGTAAATTGAAAAAGATATGATTTTTGAAAAAAATTGATTTTGAAAAGATTTGAATTTGAAATTTAAAACTAGGACAAGATAAGATAAGGATTTTGAAATTAAAATTTGAAAAATTTGTTGCTTTTTTCGAAAATTGAGATAAAGATAAGAAAAGATATTTTTTTAATTTTGAATTAAATGAAGAAAGAGAAAAATAACAAAAAGACAAAGAGACACCAAACTTAAAAATTTTAAGATCAAAACAAAAAAAAAACAAGAACACTTTGAAGATCAAGAAGAACATCCAAGAACAAAATTCAAAGAATTAAAAGAAAACAAGAACATTCAAAGGACACCAAACTTAAAAATTTTGAAAACCAAGAACACTACTTTCGAAAATTTTTATAAGAAAAGACAGAAGAAGACACAAGATTCAAGCAAAAGACACTATTTTTGAAAATATTTAGAAAAAGACTCAAGAAATTTGAAAAAGACTCAAACAAGAACAAGAACAAAGACTCAAATAAAAGATAAAGAATGACAAAGAAAAGAAAATATTTTTGAAAGCTTTTTGAAAAGAAAATAAAAGACTCAGATGAAATAAAACTAAACCTATAAAAAAAAAGAAATTACCTAATATAAGAAACAAGATAATCTGTTAGTTGTCTAAACTCGAACAATCCCCGGCAACGGCACCAAAAACTTGGTAGGCGCGGAATTACACCTCATGCTACTGAACCAGCAAGTGCACTGGGTCGTCCAAGTAATACCTGAGTGAGTTAGGGTCGATCCCACGAGGATTATGATTTAAAGCAAGCTATGGTTATCTTGTAGATCTTAGTCAGGTGGATAGAAGAGTTGTTTGTTTGTTTAATTCGCATAAATGAAAAATAAGTAAAACGTTACCCATTTGATGGTGAATGCAATGATATGAAGATGGTTAAGGCTTGGAGATGCTTTGTTCTTCTGGATTAATCTGGTCTTATTGTCTTCTTTAACTGTGAATAATTTCTTCTATAGCAGGCTCTATGTGATTAACGTCTTTTTTAAGAGATCTCTAATACTCCTCCAGATATGAACCCCAGGGTTAGTGCGGATCCATTCTGATGGAGGGTGAAGCTCTTGCAGTTCATTCTCCCAGGTGATCCTACTCAAAATGCCACAGACAAGGTCGAATCTTCTGGATCAAAGAATGATGTGCATTTGGTTCTAGCCTCTACCATAAAGACTCTAATCTCCCCATACTTTGGCTGAACTGGTGTCTCAAGAAGTTTCCATCGAAGTTGTGAATCAGCCGTCTAGGAGATGTATGATCAAACTAGGGATTTGTTATTATCCGATGAAAGACTCATGCTGATCCCATGTAGAATGAGATAACCTTGTGCCGGTTCAACGCATTCATAATGATGAAGAACGGATATACATCTTAGAATAGAGAATCAAAAACGTATTGAGGTAGAATAGTAGTACTTTTTAATCCATAAAACTCAGCAGAGCTCCTCCCCTCATCCTAGGAGGTTTAGAAACTCACACGAATAGAAAATACAATGTAGAATTCAAAAACAAGGCATAAAGTCATGGAAGATCCTTGAAAAGTGTAAAAGTTCTCAAATAAATACTAGACTAATGACTAAGAATTACATAAGAAGGGTAAAACAGTCTTTTAGTGCTAAAATCTGCTTTTGGGTCTCACTTGGTGAGTGTTTGGGCTGAGCTTGAATGGGATCCACGTGCTAGGAGGCCTCTAAGGCATTGAACACTGGAATAGGGCAGGAGACTGGCGTTGAAGGTTCGTTTTGGGCCTTCAATTTTGAAGCAAAGTATAGACTTCTGTATCTCCAGAAAAGCTCTTTCAAGTGCAAGGAGGTCAGACCCGGACAACATCTGTAGTACTTTTTCTACCTCTGAATCATACTTTTTCTCCAACTCCTCAATCTCAGCCAGAAAATACCTGAAATTGCACAGAAACACACAAACTCAAAGTAGAATCCAAAAATGTGAATTTTACACTAAAAGCTAAGAAAACTCAATAAAACTTAATCAAAACATACTAAAAACTATATGAAAATGATGGCAAAAAGCGTATAAAATATTCGCTCATCAGTAATCTAAATGTGACATGTAATTCGACCTAAGAACTACTTTTAAATTTTATTAGAAAACTAAATAATTTTTATGCTTAATCTCTTGATTAATTAATTTATGACTAAGTAATGCTTGAGAAACTGAGGAACCAATGAATTGGAAATCAGTTACAAAAGATTTGTTATGAAATATCTTGCAAACTTCAAGATAAGTAAACAAGGTTTGATTTCTCTAAAAGCATAAACAACTCCGAAGTCTTTGACCCTCACTATTACTGTCATCTTTCAAATCAACATTCAAGCTCTTTGTTCATAAGCATTCAAGCGTTTAAGGTTCTCATGCTCTCAGCATGACACAATTTTATCCCCTTTAAAATAAGGTTTTATTAATCTAGTTTGGAATTTAATCTTCCATTTGTTTGCTAAATATTTTAATCCTCATGGGAAGGATATCTACTCACTGTGGTATTACTTGAGTGATCAAATACACTTGCCATTATCCATAAGCTTCAATTTTACTCATTAAGTTTTTGGCGTCGTTGTCAGGAATTAATTGAGATTGACAACGTAATATCCGGTTAAAACATAACTTAGATCTTGTTTACTTTCTTTTCTTTTATTTCACTTTTGGTTTCTTTATTTTGAGTTTACTTCTTTATCTCTTCTTTTATTTTCTCTATTCTTCTTTTCAGGTTTTCTTTTTCCTTTCTTATTTTTCTTTTTTTTTGTTCATCCTCTTTTATTTTATCTTCTTTATTTTGTTTAAATCATTTCTAAATTTAGATCATATTTCACTTTCTTTTATTTTTTCATCCCTTTAGTTGGTTTAAAATTCCTTATCCTTTAGTTTCTTTTATTCCACGTCCTTTTTCTTTCTCTTATTCTTCTGTCTTTATTATTTCCTCCCTTTATTCCACAAGATATGTTTAATCTTGTTTTCATTGGTGTTAGATAGAATAACTACTGATAATGAATGTGTAATATGATTAAGAAAGAACATTGCTTCTTTTTCTCAAAAAGAAAATGAACCATTCTATGAAGCATGGGAGAGGTATAAAAAATATCTCAAAGGATGTCCACATCATGCCCTATTCGATTGGTTGATAATTTACATCTTTTATGATGGAGTTTTTCAAACCTCGAAAGTAATAATCGATTCAGCAGTAAGAGGTTCATTACTAAAAAGAACATCTGAAGACGTATTAGCAGCAATAGCGATTATAGCCAACAATTTGAGGAAGGAAAACTATAAAGAGATGAATAAAACACACAACATTGAAAAGCGCTTGTTGGGAGACAACTCAACCATGATTAATATCTTCTTTTGCATTCTTGTTTCTTTTGGTTAAGAGCACTTAGTTATCATCATCATCTTCTTCTCCTTCTTCTTCCTCTGTTGCATGCATATTTCCATTCTTCTGATTTATATTAAAAAAATAATATTATGGGGATTATGCGCTAGGCACCATGATCACATGCCTGACGTGTGAATCAATAAAGTTCCCAGGGGAGTACAAATGCAAAGATACCTAGCATCCTTAACTGACTCCAGACATTTTCAAATTCAATACCCCTAATTTAAAATCACATTGATTAGGGTTTTATCTTATCCTTTTTCTTTCCATGCACGTATGCTTTTTCCATGATTTACACCCATTATTCTGGCAATCTTAAGTTTAACGTAAATCTCTAAGCTTGGTGTAAACCCTTAAGTTTAGTGTTGGTAACACCATGGACCAGCACAAGAAGCAGTGATGATAACTGAATAAACTTGGGTAAGATATAATAAGATGAATCCTCTCTAATGGTGGTTAGTTTTTTTTCGTCTGCTTTTAGTTTTTTTATCTATGTTTTGTATTTTGTTTTCCTTCCTGTTTTCTTTTCTCACATACTCTATCTTTCTTTTCTTATTCTATTTCTCTATTCTCTAAAAACTTAAAATTTGTATGCTTGTTCCTCTAGTAACTATTCCTATGGAGGATATCTTAATGAAAAGATTGAATTAAATAATTCAAAAACAAACAGTAGAGGTGCTTAAGTATATGTGGTTACATTTGGAAAAAAAAGTTCTAAAATGCTTGAATCTTGAGGAAATAGAAAAAAAATCTTCAAGAACGGAGATTTAAAGAAGTATTATGAGAATTCAATCATCAATTACTTAAAGCAGGTTCAAATTAAAAAAAGGGAGTCTGTAAAGATTAAAAAATCGAATGTTCTAAGGCTCTGAGCACCAATGATTAGGGCCCAGTTATGTGCATGTGATGTGTCTATTGTAAGGATAGACTTGGGCTAGTAAATCCAATAGGTGCTTTATTACTCGATAACTTGGCCGACTAGATGGGGATTATCAATTGAAAGTCCGCTTAAAGAGTTTTTTTAAGACAAAATATTGAGAAGTCCAAACATGCTCTGGGCATCGCTGTCTAGATCAAAATCTAATGATGTGCTTGTGGTGTGACTGTGTCAAGGAGAGGCTTCGATAATTAGATCCGAGGGGTGCTTTATCACCTGATAACTTGGGGCAACTAGCTCGAGAATATTATTTGAAAGTCCATTTAAGAGTTGCCTTATGACAAAACACTAGGAGTCAAAAGCCCGCAAGGATCTCTCCTCTAACCCAAATAAGAACTATATTGCCTTCAAGTCAAACAAATTCAAAAGAATTCTCATAATATAATTTGAATTTAAATTTTGAAAATTCATAAATCCTATGTATGCAAGATTCATGAAGGATAAGAAAAGCCGAATGTAACCACAAGGATTATCATCAATTCCACTCTTATTTTCAATCTTAAAAGCTTTTTCAAATCTTTTTCATTAAGCTAAACTCTGTTTATCTTTCTTTTTTCTTCATGACAACAAAGTTCTTAAGTTTGGTGTTACGATGACACGTCATCTTAAGCAATTTTTAAGTTCTTTTCTATTTCATTTTCTTAGGTTTTAATCAAATTTATTATGTTTTCAAATAGGATTTAATAAATAATCAAATATTTGGATTTGGTATAGTGTTTTCATGTTTTTCTAAAATTTGACTACAAAACAAGCAAGAATTAAAGATTTTTCACAAAGAAAACTGTAATAACCGCAATTAATTAACCGCTTAACTAAAATAATTTAATTGCCCAAAATAGGTTCCAAAAATTTTATAATATTAATTAGAAAATACAAATATGATATTTGGACTCAGTAGATTTTTTCTGAGTTGGAAAATGTAATTTTCTGTAGAAAATTGCGTAAAAACTCGTACCAGTAAATTAGTCGGCAGTATCGGCTTAAATCTGTTTGGTACTGTGGGAGAGTAGTAAAAACTATAGAAAAACTTCAAAAAATAACTAAAGTTAAAAATTGGGCGCTAATTTTAAAGGTTTGGCCCGTAATTGGGCCAAATGGGCCACGGGTTGGACTGGGCCCAAGTTAGGCCCAAGCCCAACATATAAAACACCTAAGTGAGGCTAACTCAGCCCCATTTCACCACATAACTCAAAAACAAAGCTGAAGTGAAAGAGGAAAGAGGAGAGAGCTTTTCCACCATTGTTACTATTCATCACTAACTTCCCAAGCTCATAACTTGAGCTATAGTGCTCCGATTCGCGTGCCGTTAGTTTCATTCATATTTTGTTGGTAAGATTTTGAAAGTTCTTCTCCATTTTGCATCCTTGAGAAATTCAAAACTTTGCACTTGAGTATTGAGTAGATTTTGTGTTTTTGATTTATTAGGTGGTATCTAAGGTTGGGTTATTGGTGGTTTGTTCCACAAACACCATTGGGAAAGGTAAGAAAACTCTTTACCTTTGTGGATTTGTGAATTTGGTAACTCTAGGTTAATTTATGGTAATTTGTATGATTTTATTTTGTGTTCTTGCATTTGTTGGAATTTATTGGAGCTTTGGATGTCAGTTGATGATGACGGCGCCATTTTGATGATGACGTTTTGAGTGTCGGTCTGGATTTTCTTCTTATAGAAAGAATTACTTCGTTGTAAGCATAGTTCTAAACCAACAAACAATTCCCACATCAAAAATATTGGTTGTCACATGTATAAACCCCAATGAAAATTAACCAAAGTATTTAGACTCCGGGTCGTCTCACGAGGAATTGCAATGAAGTGTATGCTTATTGGCTATGAGAGGTATAGGGGGTTTTGGTTGATGAGAGGGGCAATAAAATAAAAAGACAAGAAAAGTAAATTGAGCAAGTAATTAAAGAAAGCAAGTAATAAAGAGAGACATTCATGGCAATGGATTGAGATCATAGGCGTTCTATCCTAGTCATGCATGATTAATTCATCTTATTTAGTTAACTCTAACAAATAGGGAGAATGTCAAACAAGATTAACCAATCATGTCAGAATAATAAACAAGAATTTATCTCATTACGTCAACTCCAACGAATAGGGAGAAAGTCTAATGAGACTAGCTAATCTCAATCAAAAAGTCCTAAATCGACTTACTAATTAAACTAGCAAAAGATTAGCGTCAATGGAAATAATCTTCCATAAGTCCTAATCAACTCACTAATTAAACTAGCAAAAGATTAGCGTCAATGGAAACAATACTAGCTAACAACTCTATATTACCAACATGAGTTGGGTTTCATGACTCAAGGATTGCCCAATCACTCTTTCTAAGCCAAGAATGCTCAAAATCTACTCTAACATCCTACCAAGCATTTTGTCAAACACTTGGTAGGCATAAAAGGAAAGCATAGTAAAATTGCAAGGAATGTAAATCTACACTACTCGATTGCAATGAATTAAACAACAACAAATCCCAAATCAACAATAAAGGAACATAAATCATAAATTACATTGAATTGAAAATAGAAGAACAGAAACGCATCAACATAAAAGTAAGCAATTACAAGAATGAAATACAAAATTAAAGAGAGAAAGAGTAGAGGAACAAGAAATTGTAAAGGAAAAGTAAATCAAAGCATGAATTAAACCTAGATCTAAGAAATTCTAATCCTAATTCTAGATAGAAGAGGGAGATTCTCTCTCTAGAAAACTAACTAAAGGCTCATGTTGGCTAAACTAATTGCTCCCCATTTGCTTGGACTTCAATTCTGCATGAAATACACTCAGAAACAAGTTGGAATTGGGCCTGGGCTGCTCAGAAATTGCCCCCAGCGATTTGCCTTTAAGTGGGCCAAGTAAGCGTATCGGCGCGTGCGCGCCATGTGCGCGTGCGCGTCGATAGGCAAATCCTCATTCACGCGGAAGCGGTATGTACGCGTGCGCGTCCTTGTGGAAAACCACTTTTGCACGTGTGCGCCTTGTACGCGTGCGCATCCATTGGTGCATTCCAAATCTTTGTTTCTTCATGCATTCTCCTCTTAGCATGCTTTTCTCTTCATTTCTTCCATCCAATACTTGCCTTATGGACCTGAAATTACTTAACAAACACATCAAGGCATCGAATGGGATTAAAGTGAATTGAAATCACCAATTTAAGGCCTAAAAAGCACGTTTTTACATTTAAGCACAATTCAAGGGAGAATTACAAAACCATGCTATTTCATTGAATAAATGTGGGAAAAAGTGGATAAATCCCCCAAAATAAGGACAAAATAAACCACGAAATCGGGGTTTATCAAATCTCCCCACACTTAAACTAAGCATGTCCTCATGCTAAAATCAAGAAAGAAGCAAAGGGTATCACATTTATTCAATGCAAACTACTAATGCAATCTATCAATATGCAATCTATCTACATGAATGCATCCACTTGGTCAAAACATGTCAATTTCCAAGAATACATATATAAGTATAAGGGCTAAAGCAATAGCAATCAAATCAACCCACAATTGAATTGAATCAATGAAAGATTTTACAAACTTGCAAGAAAAGATGATTAAGGGTGGAAACATGTACTTGAGCGATCGAACCCTTACCGGATGTGTATCCGCCCTAGGCACTCAAGTGTATGGGGTTGATTCACTCCATTCTCCCCTAATCATGCTTTCCAAGATTTGTATTTTATCTAACAATCAACAATTACTTTATGCGTGCATACAAATATCATGAGGACTTTTCCATAGGTTGTAATGGGGTTAGGGTCAAGGTAGGATGCATATGGTCAAGTGAGCTAGAAATTTGAATCTTTGATTAACTTAAACTTCCCACCTAACCTATGACAACCTATACAATTTTAAACAAACCTAACTACCTATTCTTCACTTTTTCACACACTCATGCATTCCTTCTTGATCACCACACATATGCATTGGTTATTATTGAACTTCACCTTGGGGTATTTTGTCCCCTTTTTATTGTAATTCTTTTTCTTTCTTTTTCTATATTAAATTTTTTTTAATCAAGTATATATACAAGTACCAATGCATATGGTTTCAGATTTGATTAATACATGAGTATGTACCCAATTCCCAAGATTTTTCAACAAAGATGTAAACACACTTTTATCTATACCCACTGTTCCCAACTCTCCCAAACTTGAATGATAAGCACTCTCACTAGCTTAAGCTAATCAAAGATCCAAACAATGGACATTTATTATTTTTCACTTAAGGCTTGTAATGTGCTAACATTAAGAACAAATGGGTTAGGCATAGGCTCAAAATTGGTTAACAATGGAAGATAAAAGGTAGGCTATTTGGGTAAGTGAGCTATTTGAACAATGGCCTCAATCATATAAATGCATGTATACACAAATAATGGACATAAAGAATTAAACAGATCAAAGATTACAATCATAGGAAGAGAACAACGCACAAAAGAATGAAAATAAGTGGCTATATGATGTAACCACACAATTAGGCTCAAATCTCACATGCTTGTGTTCTTAGCTCAAAAACATGATCCACAATTGTATAATTCAAGCAAGTTCTTAAAAAAAATTTTTTTCAATCAATTAGGGTGCCCTATAGATAAAATTCTTGGAAAATATCATGATTTTGGCTAAGCTTAATATATACATATGCAAAACAAGAAAATGCAACTAAAAATCCTAAAATGAAATGCAAAAGTGTTGGGATTAGAGACTTGTTACCCAAAAAGGCCGAGTGGTCGGACGACCTCCCCACACTTAAAAGTTTGTACCGTCCTCGGTGCATCTAAAGATGAGCAAGGGGGTACGGCGACTCTCCTAGTTGCTACCTTCAGCTGGTAGGTCAACCGGTTGCTGCGTATTCTTTCTTCCGCTTCCATTTTTGCTTATGGTGCATCAATCATGAAAAAACAAAATAAACACCGTAAGATGAGAAAATAAAAAAGCTAGGAAGCGTACATTGTTGGAATGAGGTAAGAACCACTAGAATGGAGTGAGTGAATTAGTGTGACATTGATGAAAAATAGGTGTGTGGGTTCTAAAATTACGCACGGTTTGGAACACACACACACTAGTATATATAAAAAAAAATTATGTCACAATTACACAAAAGAAAACATGCACTTCACTCATTCTAGTGTGCTTGAGATACTTTAAAAAACTTGAAGGCTTAAAACAACCCAACAAGTAGTGAAGAAGCATAAAAGCATTCAAGCAAAAAAAATCAAGCAATTGTAAAATTGGATAATGAATGGACATTGATTGATGTATAAGTAAAATTGGTGAACAAAATGGTAATAAGAGCTCACACAACAATTAATGACACATATTAAATTTGTTGCAACACCTAAGTGAAATATAGGTGGACACATGAGTGCTATGGGCCTTAGAGAAAAGAATATAGAAGTGAAAATCAATCACATAGCAAGTAGGGCCCACAAAGCTTGGAAAGCTCAAAAACATGTTACTAGGTAAGCTTTCGATCCAATTTTTCAACCGCACAATTTCAATGCATGAAATAGGTGATATGAGTACAGGTAAATCATAAACAAGTATCGCCTAAAAAATGCAATGATAATGTACAATTGCCTAACAATGGATGATGAATGCATGGCGGCCAGAACATGCAATTCAAGAAGTTAAGATGTATGAAGGCAATGTAACATATACTTGGTTTTAAAAAACATTAAGCATTAAGAACCCGAAACCAATTGACAAAATACAACCTCAATAATTAAATCCAACAATAATAATTAACAATAATTATGCTAAGATAACATTCAGTTAATAATAGGAAGCAAGAATTAGCAACAAAATCAGAAATCCAACACTTATAATGGAAAAAAGAAAATTAAAGGAAAAATTAAACTAATTAAACAATCAACTAAAAGAAATGGTTATGGATGGTGTTTGGTAGTGTTGGATGATGGGTGAGAGAAGGGAAAAAAAAGAGAGGGAAAGAAATGGAAAGAGATGAGAAGAAGAAAAGGCGGGTGAAACAGAGCAATCCACACGTGCGCGCACTGTGCGCGCGCGCGCGGATGGACGAGAGGAGAGGGGGTGCTGAGGCGCCAGGTGCGCTCACGCGTGGGTATGGAAATGTGAAGGGGCGCGGGCGCGCACTATGTGCGTCCGCGCTGGTTTAGGCACAGAGTTGGCCCAGAGTTGGCCTAGAGTTGGCACAACTCTCGGGTCCTTAGCTTGGAGGTGGAACTTCTAGATCCACGCGTACGCGTACATGGCGCGTGCGCGTGGATGGTCGAGAATGCATAAGGCACGTGTACGCATGCATGGCATGTACGCGTGGGTTGGTGCTCTGTTTTTCAAAATTTTTCTATGTTCTTGCACCAAACCAAGCATTTCAAACCTCCAAACAACTACCAAAACATCATAAAACCTTATTTAACCTACTAGACTCCCAAACAAACTTAACAAATCAATCAAAACATGAAATTAAATCTAAATTACCAATATTTACAAAGAAGAAAAGGGAAAGATGTTACCATGGTGGGGTGTCTCCCACCAAGCACTTTTGTTTATTGTCCTTAAGTTGGACTTATGGGGAGCTTCCATCAAGACGGCTTGTGCTTGAATCCATCCTTGAACATCCACCAATGCTTGGACTTCTATTGTGCTTCATCATTCAAAGTTAATAACTCCAAGCTTTGATGGAGTTCTTCACAAACCATAGGCTCCCAAAATTGGTCTTCCTTGTGCGATCTGGGATCCCACACTTTGTTTTCACACCCGTCTTGAAGTTGACTCTCATTATTAGCCCATCCGGGTGGTGAGCAAGGTGAATTCTCTATAAAGTGACCAACAATCCTCCTAGACCCAGCTAGGTAAGCACTACTCCAACATTTATATCTCATGTTTGATGCATCAACCATAATGAGCCTTGATTTGCAACGCCAACCACAAAACATCTTTCTTTTACGCTTCATCCCACAAAGCATCCTAAGTTGGCCATCTGTCTCAAGCAAACCATATTCAAGTGGGATAATAAAGCTAATAGAAGTGAGTTTCACCCACTCAAATGAAGGTGTAGATGGCAACCTAGGCAAAGGTGATTCCAAGGGTCTTGACAAGGCGTATTCAATTCCCATCCTCCTTTTTCTAAGGACTTCCACCTCTCTACAAGATCTCTTAATTTCAATCCTTTGTTCAGCAATTTTATCTAAACCTTTTCCCTTACACAAATCATAAATGGGAGGATGAGAGAGATTTACCTCCAGATTGCTATCAAATTCAATGGGGGAAGGTTCTTCATGTTCAAAGGATTCTTCACCACTAAGGCTTGGTGCTTGATCTCCATCACCAAGGGAACTCAATGCTTGCTCTATCCCATCCACGGCTTCATATGGAATATGCCTTGGAAGGTGTTCACTTTCCTCCCTAGCATCAATTTCAATCATCTTGGAGGGATTTCCTTCAACTCTATGTTCCCAAGGAGGTTTCGCATCTCATAAGTCTTCAACCACTTCTTCCCCTTGTTCAATAATCCCTACCTCCTCCTCTTGTTGCATTTCTTGCTTTAACTCCTCTTCTTCACCTTGGAGCTTTAAGTTCACTCCCTCGCTAAGCTCCTCTTCTCCACATTCCATAATGGAAGTGCCTTGATCGTATAGGCTTAGGCGGGATGAGACGATGTTGCTAATGGCTTTTACCATGATAGCCGTTTTTGCTCTTAACTCCTCAAATCTCTTTTCATCCTCCTCGTGTTGCCTTAAGATATGAGATTCAAGATCCCTTAGTTCTAGCCTAAAGGCTTCATCAGAAGGTGATGGTGGAAGAGAGGGTTCATCATTTGAGGGAAAGATATTATGGTCGGGAGGTGGTTCTTCTTGGTAGGGTTGTGGTGGTTCAATATTTTCCATTCTTTCCATTTGTTGCACAAAACACTCCATGGTTGCTTGAAATTGATCCAATGTCTCCTTGAAACAATCCCTTGACTCTTGTTCTTCTTGGATATCGTGGGTAGGATCATATGACTCTTGGATTGGAGGGCATGAATATTCTCCCATGGGAGGTTGTGGTGGAAAGCGATATTCATCTTGTGGTTAGAATTTTTCATACATTGGAGGTGGTTCATCTTAGCAATAATATGGAGGGGGCGGCTCTTGAAAATGTTGATGTTGGAATGGTGGTGGCTCTATATGTGGTTCATATGGCTCATATGGTTATTGGTAGGATGGATATGGATTAGGGTCATATGAAGATGGTTGGTAAGAAGGGGCTTGTGGGTATGGTTGAGGGCTATGTTGAGGATATGGCTCATAGGCATATGGTGGTGGTTCTTGAAAGTCACAAGGGGATTCACCATAACCATTGAATTGGCATGCATCATAGAATGGCTCTTCTTCATAGTGCATTGGTGGAGGTTATTGCCATGAGGATTGATCATATGCATATGGCTCCTCCCACCTTTGGTTATCCCTTCCTTGATGCACATCTTCATTGAAGTTCCCATTTCCTACAACATAGTTGTAATCACACTCATAGCTAAAATGAGAATCCATAGTGAAAGAGAAAATAAAAACAAAAGCTAACAAGAAATGAAGAAAACTAAATCCTACAACTAGCAAAAATCAACAAATAAACGAAAGACAAAGCTATTCACAATATATACAATAACCAATAATATAACACCATTGTAACTCCCCGACAACGGCGCCATTTTGATGATGATGTTTTGAGTGTCGGTCTAGATTTTATTCTTATAGAAAGAATTACTTCGTTGTAAGCATAGTTCTAAACCAACAAACAATTTCCACATCAAAAATATTGGTTGTCACATGTATAAACCCCAATGAAAATTAACCGAAGTATTTAGACTCCGGGTCGTCTCACGAGGAATTGCAATGAAGTGTATGCTTATTGGCTATGAGGGGTATAGGGGGTTTTGGTTGATGAGAGGGGCAATAAAATAAAAAGACAAGAAAAGTAAATTGAGAAAGTAATTAAAGAAAGCAAGTAATAAAGAGAGACATTCATGGCAATGGATTGAGATGATAGCCTTTTTATCCTAGTCATGCATGATTAATTCATCCTATTTAGTTAACTCTAACAAATAGGGAGAATGTCAAACAAGACTAATTAATCATGTCACAATATATAAACAAGAATTTATCTCACTACGTCAACTCTAACGAGTAGGGAGAAAGTCTAATGAGACTAGCTAATCTCAATCCAAAAGTCCTAATCGACTTACTAATTAAACTAGCAAAAGATTAGCGTCAATGGAAATAATCTTCCATAAGTCCTAATCAACTCACTAATTAAATTAGCAAACAAGCCAAGAATGCTCAAAATCTACTCTAACATCCTACCAAGCATTTTGTCAAACACTTGGTAGGCATAAAAGGAAAGCATAGTAAAATTGCAAGGAATGTAAATCTACACTACTCAATTGCAATGAATTAAACAACAACAAATCCCAAATCAACAATAAAGGAACATAAATCATAAATTGCATTGAATTGAAAATAGAAGAACAAAAATGCATCAACATAAAATAAACCTGGTTTTCAATTAATCTATTTCACTTTACGATATTTTAGGAAGAGCTTGAAGTATTTTCTGAAACTTTGATTTATTAAAATTGAAACACTTTCCGAGCATTTGGTAACAGATTTAAGAATGAAACTTGATGACAAGTCATCATATACCCATTTTTCAAGCTAATTTCACTTGTTTTATTAGTCTTTATGCACTTTCTTGCATCCTAAGTAAGTGATTTGGAATGAAAATGCACAACTTCTTTAAATCAAGTAACTACCATTAAATTGATGCTAACTCATGAGGTTTAAGCTAATTTTAATTAAATTTTAATTGATTTATAAGCTTTGTGAATGTAGTGATACTTTGAGTAGTTGTTTTGGTTTATTGTAGGTAAAGAAAAGAAGAAAAGAGGAAGCGTGGCTTAAGAAAGTGTGGCCCAAGAGATAAGAAGTGTGGCGCATAGAAGGAGGAAGCAAGCATTGCCCTCCACAAGGGCACACTGCCCTCCAGGAGGGCAACATAATAAAACAAGCCTTGAGAAGCAACACTGCCCTGCTCACAACAAGGGCGGAGCACAATTTGATGCCAAGGATCAAGGAGAGCAAAAACTCTGCCCTGCCCTCCTCAAGAGCAATATCGGGCTCCAATCAAGAATAATTCAAAGGAAATTGCTTCCTAATGCTTCCTATGGGTTTCGAACCCAAGGACAAGGAGGGAAGGAGTAGCGTTCAAACAAAAAGAAAACAAGCTTGCTTTCATTCTCCATGAATCGAACACGGCACCATGAGGAAGTAAGGAACTAGGCGTGACTTTTGGTGCCAAGAAAACCAAGGAAAAGAAGCAGCGTGCGCCTCCACCAAGTTTCAAACTTGGAACTTCACTTTTGGAAACATTGCCCTGCCCTCCGCGAGGGCAGGGCAGCATTTTGTGGTGCACAGCCAGCGCACTAGATTAGCACGCACCAAGGACTCTCGGCAGCAGCACGCACGCACGCACGGGCAGAATCTGGCGCACCAAAAAAACTCTGCCCTGCCCTCCACAAGGGCAGGGCAGCATCCTGCAGCACCACACGCACCAACACACACGCACAAGGCCGAACACAGATTTTCCTGCCCTGCCCTCCACAAGGGCAGGGCAGCCTCCTGGAAGCCAATTTTTCATGGGCTGAAATTGGATAAAAAAATCCAATTTAATTCAATTCTTCACCAAATCAAAAACCCATCCAAATCCCAAGATCCAAGAATAGAAAGTGTATAAATAGGAGATAGTTTGATGTAATTAGGACCCTTTCTTTTGAGCTTTTGAACTTTTATTTTACTTTGAGCTTTTGAACCTTCTCTTGGAGACTTCATTGAGAGCTAGGAACTGAGATTTCAGAGAATTGGGGAGGAGAATTGATCTCTCTTCTTCCTCATTCTTGCTTGAGCATTTTTTACTTTTCTTGTTTGAGTATTGGGTGTGAAGAATTGAGGAAATTCTGTCTCAATCTCCATTCAAGATCTCTTTAATTCCTCTTCTGCATAATTGAGTTCAATTACATTTCCTGTATTGCTTCCTCTTTAATTTCTTGTTAATTGCTTTGTGAACATGGATCTGGGAAGGTAATTGAGATCTAGACTTTGCTCTCTAGTCTCTGGATCCTGAGATCCCATTTTCCTTTTTGGTTCTTCTGTGAACCCCCGCTGCAGTTTAATTTCATTTCCTGTTTGAATTCTAGTTACTTCCAATTCATTTTCTGCTTTATTAATTGTTGCAATTTAATTTCCCTTGCTAAAATTCTGAATTCCCAAACCTCAACTCCCTGTTTCCATTCAAGCAATTTATATTTCTTGCACTTTAAGTTACTGCAATTTACATTTCTTGCACTTTAAGTTTCAGTCATTTAATTTCTTGTTCTTTAAGATTCAGCACCTTTACTTTCAGTTCTCTTTAAGATCTGCAATTCATCCCTCTCCCTTTACATTTCCTGCTATTTACTTACTGTTGGATACAAAATCACTCAACCAATACTTGATTTGCTTGACTAAATCAACCACTAAACTAAAATTGCTCAATCCTTCAATCCCTGTGGGATCGACCTCACTCCCGTGAGTTTTATTACTTGATGCGACCCGGTACACTTGCTGAAATTGGTTTTCGGTTTAAAAATGATTTGGTTTTGGCATAAGCTTGGTTGGTTTTGAAATTGGTTCGGAATAATTGGAAACACGATTTGGTTTTGGTTTAAACTCTATTCTATTTATTCAAATTAAGAAGTTAAATTTTCGGAGGTTTTCAAGGAATTTAAGAAACAAGCTAGGTTATTCTCCCCTCAAGTCTTGAGATTTTGCTAAGGAATTTTACAACCAAATCTTGATTTAGAAATGAATGATTTTGAGTCTTTCGAACGATGATTTTGAATTTGGCATGGTTTTGAGATTGTTTGAAAGTGTTGGAAAGACGTGAAAAGAGGCTTCCTTTTGAAGAGTGATTCTTGGCAAGATGTGATTTGAATACGGTTGTTATTTAAAAGTAAATGTGCCAATAATGATTTTGAAGTAAGATATTGAGCCTGATTGATGTGTTGGAAATGTTTTTCTGAAAAACCACAAGACTACTGTTTTATATGGAGATTTTGAGACGCTATGCGCCTGGCAGGGGCCGAGGTTGGATCCCGCCTGTCGAGGTAGTGGCGGTGGCGTAAGGGCGGTGGTTCGTCCCGCTTGCACTAAGTGTGAGGTCAGTGGCAATAAATCCTACTCGCATCCCTTCGGATCACCAGAGCGTACAGGCGCAAAACCCTGGATAATGATCCAAGCACTATATATCGGGGTTCCCACACCATGATTCCGAAGGGCAACATCTCCATGGGGATATGTCGGGTTGGCAGTTGAACCGACAACGTGATATCACAGCCAGTAGGGCAGGCATTCATCATTGGCATTTATGTGACATTATTTAGGTGTGCATATTGTAATTGGTTTGCTTATTTGAATACTTATGCTAATTGCTAATTGCTAATTGCTATAATTATTGTAATTGCTATTGATTGTGTTTGAACTACATTATTTGTGATTGTGTTTGATTGGTTGGTTGGTGATGAATTGGTTGATGATTAAGTTGTTTGGGCCGGGGTCCATGTTGGATTGGATGGGCTTGAGGCCGTGATTGGTATATTGAGTTCTAGTTTTGTATAAAGTATTTGACCAGTTCAGCATAGACTTAATGAACCTATGCTTGGAACGGAATGGTCATTTATATTGAAGAACGAAACTCTCGCGCGATCTAGAATTTTCACAAATAAATTCCCGTTGTTCTAGAAAAGTATGAAAAAATCAAACTCTTACAACATAGACTTAGTGGAACTTATGTTTGGGACATGTTGGTCATTCATACTATCTAGGAAAAACCTTTCAGATTTTTACAAAAAAGTAAAAAAGTTTTGTTTTAAATCATTTGAGAAATTTACCAAGTCTTCAAAAAGGAATTTTTTGGATTTTGATTGTGTACCCAAGGTTTTTGGAAAGACTCATAAGACGAGCAATGATCACTGTACTTTAAGAATAGTTGTTATTTTACGTATCTTGTTATAGCAATTTTTGTAATCCTATAGTGAGAACAAGCGAGGACGACGTTCTCACTCCCCTACAGGTTTTTCCTTTCAGGATATGGATGACGGAGCATCAGAATAGTTATGTCTATTTTCTGTTTATTCGGTATCTTTGTATTATCTTAGTTATTATTTTTCCCTTGCCTTTATCTTTTTTAGATTTGTAAGAGGGATCGGTAATTATGATATGTATGTTTGTAAACTGGTGTTATATATATATATATCGATAAATCCTATGGTATTATATCTGGTTTGTATGTACTACAACTAACCAGCAAGTGCACTGGGTCGTCCAAGTAATAAACATTACGTGAGTAAGGCTCGATCCCACGGAGATTGTTGGTATAAAGCAAGCTATGGTCATCTTGTAAATCTCAGTTAGGCGGATTCAAATGGTTATACTGGTTTTCGAATATAAGGATAAATAAACAGAAAATAAAGATAGAGATACTTACGTAAATCATTGGTGGGAATTTCAGATAACTGTATGGAGATGCTTTGTCCCTTCTAAATCTCTGCTTTCCTACTGCCTTCCTCCAATCATTCTTACTCCTTTCTATGGCAAGCTGTATGTAGGGCGTTACCGTTGTCAATGGCTATTTCCCATCCTCTCAGTGAAAATGGTCTAAATGCTCTGTCACAGCACGGCTAATCATCTGTCGGTTTTCGATCATGTTGGAATAGAATCAAGTGATTCTTTTGCATATGTCACTACGCCCAACACTCGTGAGTTTGAAACTCGTCACAGTCATCCCATCTCAGATCCTACTCGGAGTACCACAAACAAGGTTTAGACTTTCCGGATCTTAGGAATGGCCGCCAATAATTCTAGCTTATACCACGAAGACTCTGATCTTTCGGAATGGAGGCTAAGAGACACACGCTCGATCTAAGGTAGAACGGGAGTGGTTGTCAGGCACGCGTTCATAGGTGAAAATGATGATGAGTGACACGGATCATCACATTCATCATGTTGAAGTGCAGCGAATATCTTAGAAAAAGAATAAGCTGAATTGAATAGAAGAATAATAGTAATTGCATTAATACTCGAGAAACAGCAGAGCTCCACACCTTAATCTATGGTGTGTAGAAACTCCACCGTTGAAAATACATAAGTGATGGTCCAAGCATGGCCGTGAGGCTAGCCCCCAAGGTCTAAGAACTAAATGTCCAAAGATCTGGTCAAAAACTCCGATGAAAATACAATAGTAAAAAGTCCCATTTATACTAGACTAGCTACTAGGGTTTACAGAAATAAGTCTAAGTGCAGAAATCTACTTTTGGGGCCCACTTTGGTGTGTGCTTGGGCTGAGCTTGAGCTTTACACGTGTAGAGGCTTCTCTTGGAGTTAAATGCCAAGTTGTAACGTGTTTTTGGCGTTTAACTCTGGTTTGTGACATGTTTTTGGAGTTAGACAATTATATATTTCTGAAAAGCCCTGGATATCTAATTTCCAATGCAATTGAGAGCGCGCCATTTGGAGTTCTGTAGCTCCAGAAAATCCATTTCGAGTGCAGGGAGGTCAAAATCCAACAGCATCAGCAGTCCTTTTTCAACGTGAATCAAATTTTTGCTCAGGTCCCTCAATTTCATCCAGAAAATACCTGAAATCACTGAAAAACACACAAACTCATAGTAAAGTCCACAAATGTGAATTTTGCATAAAAACTAATAAAAACATCCCTAATAGTAGCTAGATCCTACTAAAAACTACCTAAAAACAATGCCAAAAAGCGTATAAATTATCCACTCATCATGGAGCAGCCAGAAGCGTGACACTTTGATAGTTAGGGTGTTACATACACTCTGATGATCTGAAGGGATGCGAGCGGGATCTATTGCCACCGACCTCACATCTAAGCGCAAGCGGGACGAACCACCGCCCTTACGCCGCCGCCGCTACCTCGACAGGCGGGATCCAACCTCGGCCCCTACCGGACGCATAGCCTTACATAATCTCAATATAAAACAGTAGTCCGGTAGTTTTTCAGAAAAAAATCATTTGTCAACACATCAATTAGGTTCAATATCTTACTTCAAAGTATAAATTATCCGCTCATCACAACACCAAACTTAAATTGTTGCTTGTCCCCAAGCAACTGAAAATCAAATAGGATAAAAAGAAAAGAATATACTATAAATCTCAAAATATCAATGAATATTAGTTCTAATTAGATGAGCGGGACTTGTAGCTTTTTGCTTCTGAACAGTTTTGGCATCTCACTTTATCCTTTGAAGTTTAGAATGATTGGCATCTATAAGAACTCAGAGTTCAGATTGTGTTATTAATTCTCCTTGTTTAGTATGTTGATTCTTGAACACAGCTACTGTTATGAGTCTTGGCCGTGGCCCTAAGCACTTTGTTTTACAGTATTACCACCGGATTCATAAATGCCACAGACACATGACTAGGTGAACTTCCTCAGATTGTGACTTATCTTTGCTAAAGTCCCCAGTTCGAGGTGTCCAGAGCTCTTAAGCACACTCTTTTTTCTTTGGATCACGACTTTAACCACTCAGTCTGAAGCTTTTCACTTGGACCAGCATGCCACAAGCACATGGTTAGGGACAGCTTGATTTAGCCGCTTAGGCCTGGATTTTATTTCCTTGGGTCCTACTATCCATTGATGCTCAAAGCCTTGCATCCTTTTTACCATTGCCTTTTGGTTTTAAGGGCTATTGGCTTTTTCTGCTTGCTTTTTTTTCTTTTTCTTTTTTTTTTCGCCATTTCTCTTTTTTTCGCAAGCTTTGTTCTTCACTGCTTTTTCTTGCTTCAAGAATCAATTTTATGATTTTTCAGATCATCAATAACATTTCTCTTTTTCATCATTCTTTCAAGAGCCAACAATTTTAACATTCATAACTCGAAAATCATGTACTTCTTGTTCTTTTGTATTAAAAAATTTTTCATTTAAGAAAGGTGAAGGATTCATGGAATTATTCATAGCCTTAAGACATAGTTGCTAAATACTAATGATCATTTAGTAAAGACACTAACATAGACAAACATAAAGTTCATAAACCGAAAAACAGAGAGATAAGAACAAGGAAGTTAAGGAATGAGTCCACCTTAGTGATGTTGGCACCTTCTTCATGAAGGACCAATGGTGTTCTTGAGCTCCTCTATGTCTCTTCATTGCCTTTGTTGCTCCTCCCTCATAGCTCTTTGATCTTCTCTAATCTCATTGAGAATGATGGAGTGCTCTTGGTGTTCCACCCTTAATTGGTTCATGTCATGACTCAATCCTTCTAGAGAAGTGTTGAGTTGTTCCCAATAATTGTTTGGAGGAAAATGCATCCTTTAAGGCATCTCAGGGATTTCTTGATGATGAGCTTCCTCATGCGTCTCTTGAGATCCATGAATAGGCTCTTTTGTTTGCTCCATCCTTTTCTTAGTGATAGACTTGTCCTCTTCAATGAGGATGTCTCCTTCTATGACAACTCCAGCTAAGTAGCATAGATGGCAAATGAGATGAGGAAAAGCTAGCCCTGCCAAGGTGGAGTGCTTTTCGGCTACTTTGTAGAGTTTTAGAGAGATGACTTCATGACATTCTACTTCCTCTCCAATCATGATGCTATGGATCATGATGGCCTGATCCACAGTTACTTCGGATTGGTTGCTAGTGGGGATGATGGAGTGTTAGATGAACTCCAACCATCCTCTAGCCATAGGCTTAAGGTCCAGTCTTCTCAATTCAACTGGCTTGCCTTGAGTCTCTTTTCCATTGAGCTCCTTCCACACATATGTCCATAAGGACTTGGTCCAACCTTTGATCAAAGTTGACCCTTCTAGTGTAGGGGTGTGCATCTTCTTGCATCATAGGCAAGTTGAATTCAAACCTTACTTTTTCCGGACTAAAATCTAAGCATTTCCCCCGAACCATTGTAAGATAATTCTTTGGATTCGGGTTTATACTTTGATCATGGTTCCTAGTGATCCATGCATTGGCATAGAACTCTTGAACCATTAAGATTTTGACTTGTTGAATAGGGTTGGTGAGAACTTCCTAACCTTTTCTTTGGATCTTATGTCAAATCTCCGGATACTCATTTTTCTTGAGCATGAAAGGGACCTCAGGGATCACCTTCTTCTTGGCCACAACTTCATAGAAGTGGTCTTGATGGGCTTTTGAGATGAATCTCTCCATCTCTCATGACTCAGAGGTGGAAGCAATTACCTTCCCTTTTCTCTTCCTTGAGGTTTCTCTAGCCTTAGGTACCATCAATGGTTATGGAAAAACAAAAAAACTATGCTTTTACCACACCAAACTTATAATGTTGCTCGTCCTCGAGCAAAAGAAGAAAGAGTCGATGAAGAAGAAGAAGAGATGGAGGAGAGGGAGAGTGGTGTAGGTTTCGGCCAAAGGGGAGAAGAGAGGGTGGTGTTGTGTGAAAATGAAGAAGGAAGAAGGGGTTTATATAGTGGAGGGAAAGGGGTTAGGGTTCGGTCATTTAGGGTGGGTTTGGGTGGGAAAGAGATTTTGAATTTGAAGGTTGGTGGGGTTTATGGGGAAGAGTGGATAGATGTGAGTAGTGAAGAGGTGATGGGGAATAGTGGTTGAGGTGATTGGTGAATGATGTTTGGGGAAGAGTGTTATGAAAAGGTGTGAGAGAGAGGGAGAAGGTAGGTGGGGATCCTGTGGGGTCTACAGATCCTGAGGTGTCAAGGATTTCTCATCCCTGCACCCTGTAGGCGTGTAAAATGCCCTCTATATGTAATCCTGGCATTTAACGCCAGACTGATGCTTGTTTTTGGCGTTAAACTGCAACTCTATGCTTGTTTCTGGCGTTAAACGCCACTTTGTTGCTTGTTTCTAGCGTTGAACACCAGCTTTCCTCAGGGTGCAATCCTGGCGTTTAAACGCCAGACTACTGCTTGTTTCTGGCGTTCAACGCCAGCTTCATGCTCTGTTCTGGCATTAAACGCCAGCCAGATGCTCCTTACTGGCATTTAAATGCCAGTAAGCTCTTCCTCCAGGGTGTGCTATTTTTTATGCTGTTTCTGATTTTTCTTTGATTTTTGTAGTTGTTTTTGTGACTCCACATGATCATGAACCTAAGAGACATAAAAGAACAATAGAAAAAAAAAAGATAAGTAAAAATTGGGTTGCCTCCCAATAAGCGCTTCTTTAATGTCAATAGCTTGACAGTGAGCTCTCATGGAGCTTCACAGATGTTCAGAGCATTATTGGGACCTCCCAGCACTAAACTTAGAGTTTGACTGTGGGGGCTTTGTTTGACTCTGTATTGAGAGAAGCTTATCGTGCCTCTTTTCCATGGTTGTAGAGGAAGATCCTTGAGCTTTAAACACAAGGTAATCCCCATTCAATTGAAGGACTAACTATCGTCTGTCAACATCAATCACAGCTCCTGCTGTGGCTAGGAAGGGTCTTCCAAGGATGATGCATTCATCCTCATCCTTCCCAATGTCTAAGATTATGAAATCAGCAGGGATGTAAAGGCTTTTAACCATTACCAACACGTCCTCTACCAATCCATAAGCTTGTTTTATTGACTTGTCTGCCGTTTCTAATGAGATTCTTGCAGCTTGTACCTCAAAGATCCCCAGCTTCTCCATTACAGAGAGTGGCATAAGATTTATACCTGACCCCAGGTCACACAGAGCCTTCTCAAAGGTTATGGTGCCTATGGTACATGGTATTAAGAATTTACCAGGATCTTGTTTCTTTTGAGGTAAAGTTTGCTGAACCCATGTATTTAGTTCACTAATGAGCAAGGGAGGTTCACCTTCCCAAGTCTCATTACCAAACAACTTAGCATTCGGCTTCATGATGGCTCCCAGATATTGAGCAACTTGCTCTTCAGTTACATCCTCATCCTCTTCAGAGGAAGAATAGTTCTCAAAGCTCATGAATGGCAGAAGGAAGTTTAATGGAATCTCTATGGTCTCTATATGAGCCTCAGATTCCTTTAGGTCCTCAATAGGAAACTCCTTTCTGTTTGGAGGACATCCCATGAGGTCTTCCTCATTGGGATTCACGTCCTCCCCTTCCTCTTTGGATTCGGCCATTTTGATTATATCAGTGGCCTTGCACTCTCTTTTTGAATTCTCTTCTGTATTGCTTGGGAGAGTACTAGGAGGAGTTTCAGTGATTTTCTTACTTAGCTAACCCACTTGTGCCTCCAAAGTTCTAATGGAGGACCTTATTTCATTCATGAAACTTAAAGTAGCCTTAGATAGATCAGAGACTATATTTGCTAAGCTAGAGGGGCTCTGCTCAGAATTCTCTGTCTATTGATGAGAAGATGATGGAAAAGGCTTGCTATTACTAAACATATTCCTTCCACCATTATTAAAGCCTTTTGGGGCTTTTGATGATCCTTCCATGAGAAGTTTGGATGATTTCTCCATGAGGAATTATAGGTGTTCCCATAGGGTTCACCCATGTAATTCACCTCTGCCATTGCAGGGTTCTCAGGATCATAAGCTTCTTCTTCAGAAGATGCCTCTTTAGTACTGTTGGATGCATTTTGCAATCCATTCAGACTCTGAGAAATCATGTTGACTTGCTGAGTCAACATCTTATTCTGAGCCAATATGGCATTCAGAGCATCAATTTCAAGAACTCCCTTCCTATGAGGCATCCCATTACTTACAGGATTTCTCTCAGAGGTGTACATGAATTGGTTATTTGCAACCATGTCAATGAGTTCTTGAGCTTCTGCAGGCATTTTCTTTAGGTGAATGGATCCACCTGTAGAATGGTCTAGTGACATCTTAGAGAACTCATATAGACCATCATAGAATATATCCAAAATGGTTCACTCTGAAAGCATGTCAGAAGGACACTTTTTGGTCAACTGCTTGTATCTTTCCCAAGCTTCATAGAGGGATTCACCATCTTTTTTCTTGAAGGTCTGAACATCCACTCTAAGCTTGCTCAGCTTTTGAGGAGGAAAGAACTTGGCCAAGAAGGCCGTGACTAGCTTATCCCAAGAGTCCAGGCTATCTTTAGGTTGTGAGTCAAACCATGTTCCAGCTTTGTCTCTTACAGCAAAGGGGAAAAGCATGAGCATGTATACTTCAGGATCTATTCCGTTAGTCTTAATAGTATCACAGATCTGCAAGAATTCAGTTAAAAACTGATAGGGATCTTCTGATGGAAGTCCATGGAACTTGTAGTTCTGTTGCATCAGAGCAACTAGTTGAGGCTTTAGCTCAAAATTGTTTACTCCAATGGCAGGGATTGAGATGCTTCTTCCATAAAAATTGGAAGTAGGTGTAGTATAATTGATGAGCGGATAATTTATACGCTTTTTGGCATTGTTTTTAGTATGTTTTAGTTAGTTTTTATTACATTTTTATTAGTTATTAGTTAAAATTCACTTTTCTAGACTTTACTATGAGTTTGTGTGTTTTTCTGTGATTTCAGGTATATTTTGGCTAAAATTGAGGGACGTGAGCAAAAATCTAATTCAGAGGTTGAAAAGGACTGCAGATGCTATCGGATTCTGACCTCCCTGCACTCAAAGTGGATTTTCTGGAGCTACAAAAACCCAATTGGCGCGCTCTTAATTGCGTTGGAAAGTAGACATTCTGGGCTTTCCAGCAATGTATAATAGTCCATACTTTGTCCGCGATTTGATGGCCCAAACAGGCGTTCCATGTCAGCTCAAAAATTCTAGCGTAAAACGCCGGAACTGGCACAAGAATGGGAGTTAAACGCCCAAACTGGCACAAAAGCTGGCGTTTAACTCCAAGAAGAGTCTCTACACGAAAATGCTTCAATGCTCAGCCCAAGCACACATCAAGTGGGCCTGGAAGTGGATTTTTATGTCATTTACTCATCTTTGTAAACCCTAAGCTACTAGTTCTCTACAAATAGGACCTTTTGCTATTGTATTTTTCATCTTTCAATCTTAGATCTTTTGATCATGTTTTTATGATTGAACCCTCTTTGGGAGGCTGGCCATTTGGCCATGCCTAGACCTTGTTCTTATGTATTTTCAACGGTGGAGTTTCTACACACCATAGATTAAAGTGTGGAGCTCTGCTGTACCTCGAGTATTAATGCAATTACTATTGTTCTTTTATTCAATTCAGCTTATTCTTGTTCTAAGATATTCATTCGTACCCAAGAACATATGTGATGATTATGTGACGCTCATCATCATTCTCACTTATGAACGCGTGCCTGACAACCACTCCCGTTCTACAAGCAAACAAGGCTTGAATGTTTATCTCTTGGATTCCTTAATCAGAAACTTCATGGTATAAGCTAGAATTGATGGCAGCAATCAAGAGAATCCGGAAGGTCTAAACCTTTTCTGTGGTATTCTGAGTAGGATTCAAGGATTGAATGACTGTGACGAGCTTCAAAGTCGCGATTGTGGGGCGTTAGTAACAGACGCAAAAGAATCACTGGATTCTATTCCGACATGATCGAGAACCGACAGCTAAATAGCCGTGCTGTGACAGAGCGCGTTGAACATTTTCACTGAGAGGACGGGACTATAGCCATTGACAACGGTGATGCCCAACATACAGCTTGCCATGGAAAGGAGTAAGAAGGATTGGATGAAGACAGTAGGAAAGCAGAGAGACAGAAGGGACAAAGCATCTCCATACGCTTATCTGAAATTCTCACCAATGAATTATATAAGTATATCTATCTTTATTTTTTCTTTTATTAATAAATCATTCATAACCATTTGAATCTACCTGACTGAGATTTACAAGATGACTATAGCTTGCTTCATACCAACAATCTCCGTGGGATCGACCCTTACTCGCGTAAGGTTTATTACTTGGACGACCCAGTGCACTTGCTGGTTAGTTGTGCGAAGTTGTGATAAAGAGTTGAGATTGCAATTGAGCGTACCATGTTGATGGCGCCATTGATGATCACAATTCCG
>NC_029777.3:55994670-55997436 GCF_000817695.3 Arachis duranensis | reverse complement strand
TTAAGTTTGGTGTCAATTGCATGTTTCTGTTCTTCTTGCATCTATCATGTGTCTTCATTGATCTTCAAGTTGTTCTTGATGATTTCCTTGCTCTGATCTTTAAATTCTCTTATCTTGAATGTTTTGTTGTTTCTCATATGCATTCTCAATTTGTTAGTGTCAATAGTATACAAACTTCTAAGTTTGGTGTCTTGCATGCATTGTTTATTTGATTTTAGTTGCATTTTGATTTTTCCTCATCATTAAAAATCAAAAAAAAATTTTAATTTGTGTCTTTTCAAGTCAATAATACAGAGAATTGAAGATTCAGAACATACAGCAGAGGAATTACACAAAAAAAGCTGGGCGTTCAAAATGCCCAGTGAGGAAGGAAAACTGGCGTTTAAATGCCAGCCAGGGTGCCTGGCTGGGCGTTTAACGCCCAAAAGGGTAGCATTTTGGGCGTTAAACGCCAGAATGGATACCATTCTGGGCATTTAACGCCAGGATGGCACAAGAGGGAAGATTTTGTTTTTAATTCAAATTTTTTTAAGTTTTCATAATTTTTCAAAATCAAATCTTTTTCAAATCATATATTTTCAAAATCAATTTCTTTTCATTTTTCAAAAATACTTGCTAACAATTAATGATTTGATTCAACATTTCAAGTATGTTGCCTTTTCTGTTGAGAAAGGTTTAATGTTTGAATCATATCTTTTCTTGTTAGCCAAGTCATTAATTTTAAAAATCAAATATTTTTAAAATTGTTTTTTCAATCATATTTTTTCAATCATATCTTTTTAAAACCATAACTTTTCAATCATGTCTTTTTATTCACATCTTTTTCAAAATTGTTTTCAATCATATCTTTTTGATTTCTAATTTCAAAATCTTTTTCAAAAATCACTTAATTTCTTTCCCACTCTTAGTTTTCGAAAATCATCAATCAATTTTCAAAATTTCTTTTAATCAATTCACTTTAATTTTCGAAATTTTCTTCCCCTCTTCTCACATCCTTCTATTTATGGACTAACACTCCTCCTCAATGCACAATTCGAACTCTATCTCTCTTGATAAGTTCGAATTCTTCTACCTCTTCCTTCTATTTTTCTTTTCCTATGACACCTCAAAGAATCTCTATACTGTGACATAGAGAATTCCATATTTTCTTGTTCTCTTCTCTTTTATATGAGCTGGAGAAAAGACAAAAGCATTCTTGTTGAGGCTAACCCTGAACCTGAAAGGACCTTGAAGCAAAAGCCAAGAGAAGCTAGAGCATTACTCTCTATAGAGGACCTAACAGAAATCTTCAAAGAAGAAGACATGGCAGCCGAAAACAACAACAATGCCAACAATGCAAGGAAGGTGCTGGGTGACTTTACTGCACCTACTCCCGACTTCTATGGGAGAAGCATCTCAATCCATGCCATTGGAGCAAACAACTTTGAGCTTAAGCCTCAATTAGTTTCTCTAATGCAATAGAATTGCAAGTTCCATGGACTTCCATTGGAAGATCCTCATCAGTTTTTAGCTGAATTCTTGCAAATCTGTGACACTGTAAAGACCAATGGGGTTGACCCTGAGGTCTACAGACTTATGCTATTCCCTTTTGCTGTAAGAGACAGAGCTAGGATATGGTTAGAGTCACAACCCAAACTCTTGGGAAAAGCTAGTCAATGCCTTCTTCGCAAAGTTCTTTCCACCTCAAAAATTGAGTAAGCTTAGAGTGGAAGTCCAAACCTTCAGACAGAAGGAAGGAGAATCCTTCTATGAAGCTTGGGAAATATACAAACAATTGATCAGAAAGTGTCCCTCTGACATGCTTTCTGAATGGAGCATCATAGGTATCTTCTATAATGGTCTGTGTGAACTGTCCAAGATGTCATTGGACAGCTCTGCTGGAAGATCTCTTCATCTGAAGAAGATGCCTGCAGAAGCTCAAGAACTCATTGAAATGGTTGCAAATAACCAATTCATGTACACTTCTGAAAGGAATCCTGTGAACAATGGGACGATTCAGAAGAAAGGAGTTCTTGAGATTGATACTCTGAATGCCATACTGGCTCAAAACAAAATATTGACTCAGCAAGTCAATATGATTTCTCAAAGTCTGTCTGGAATACAACCTGCACTAGGCAGTACTAAGGACGCTTCATCTGAAGAAGAAGCTTATGATCTTGAGAACCCTTCAATGGAAGAGGTGAATTACATGGGAGAACCCTATGGAAACACCTATAATCCTTCATGGAGAAATCATCCAAATCTCTCATGGAAGGATGAACAGAGACCTCAACAAGGTTTCAACAACAATAATGGTGGAAGAAACAGGTTTAGCAATGGCAAGCCTTTTCCATCATCTTCTCAGCAACAGACAGAAAATTCTGAGCAGAATCTCTCTAGCTTAGCAACCATAGTCTCTGAGCTATCCAAGACCACTCTCAGTTTCATGAATGAGGCACGGTCCTCTACATTCGAAATTTGGAGGCACAAGTGGGTCAGCTGAGTAAGAAAGTTACTGAACTCCCTCCTAGTACTCTTCCAAGCAATACATAAGAGAATCCAAAAGGAGAGTGCAAGGCCATCCACATGGCCGAACTTGGAGAGGAGAAAGAGGGAGTGAGTGCCACTGAGGAAGGCCTCAATGGACGTCCACTACCTCCAATGAGTTCCCTAATGAGGAACCATGGGAATCTGAGGCTCACACTGAGACCATAGAGATTCCATTGGATTTACTTCTGCCATTTATGAGCTCTGATGAGTATTCTTCCTCTGAAGAGGATGAGTATG
>NC_029777.3:55992935-55994596 GCF_000817695.3 Arachis duranensis | reverse complement strand
TAAATGACAAGTTATTTGGTAATGAGACTTGGGAGGATGAACCTCCTTTGCTCACCAAAGAACTGGATGACTTGACTAGGAAGAGATTACCTCAAAAGAGACAAGACCCTAGGAAGTTCTCAATACCTTGTACAGTAGGCACCATGACCTTCGAGAAGGCTCAGTGTGACCTAGGGTCAAGCATAAACCTTATGCCTCTCTCTGTAATGGAGAAGCTAGGGATCTTTGAGGTGCAAGCTGCAAGAATCTCACTAGAGATGGTAGAAAATTCAAGAAAACAAGCTTATGAACTTGTAGAGGATGTTCTGGTAAAGATTGAAGACCATTACATCCCTGCTGATTTCATAGTCCTAGAGACTGGGAAGTGCATGGATGAATCCATCATCCTTGGCAGACCCTTCCTAGCCATAGCAAAGGCTGTGATTGATGTTGACAGAGGAGAATTGATCATTCAAGTGAATGAAGAATCCCTTGTGTTTAAGGCTCAAGGATATCCCTCTGTAACCCTGGAGAGGAAGCATGAAGAGCTTCTCTCAAAACAGAGTCAAACAGAGCCCCCACAGTCAAACTCTAAGTTTGGTGTTGGGAGGCCACAACCAACTTCTAAGTTTGGTGTTGAATCCCCACATTCAAACTCTAAGTTTGGTGTTAGGAGGTTCTAACATTGCTCTGAGTATATGAGAGCCCACTGTCAAGCTACTGACATTAAAGAAGCGCTTGTTGGGAGGCAACCCAATTTTATTATATTATCTATTTTCCTTTGTTATTTTATGTTTTCTATAGGTTGATAATCATGGGAAGTCACAAAATCAATTGAAAAAGCAGAAACAGAATGAAAAACAGAAAGAAAAACAGCACACCCTGGAGGAAAATCTTACTGGCATTTAAACACCAGTAAGGGCAGCAAATGGGCATTTAACGCCCAGTCTGGCACCATTCTGAGCGTTTAACGCCAAAAAAGGGCACCAGATTGGCGTTAAACGCCAGGAAAAAGCAAGAAGTTGGCGTTAAACGCCAGAAATGGGCACTGGTGGACGAAATTGTGATCAACAATAATGGCTCTTTGGCATGTGCCAAAAAGGCTAACTCAGCACTTTCTTTCCACAACTCCGTTCAACTTAACCAGCAAGTGTACTGGGTCATCCAGGTAATACCTTACGTGAGTAAGGGTCGATTCCACAGAGATTGTTGGTATGAAGCAAGCTATGGTCACCTTGTAAATCTCAGTTAGGCAGATTAAATTGGTTTATGATGAGTTCAAAAATTAATAAATAAATAGAAAATAAAAGGGATAGAAATACTTATGTAAATCAATAGTGGGAATTTCAGATAGGCGTATGGAGATGCTGTGCTCCTCTTGAATCTCTACTTTCTTATTACATTCATCCAATCCTTCCTACTCCTTTCCATGGCAAGCTATATGTAGGGCATCACCGTTGTCAATGGCTACATCCCATCCTCTCAGTGAAAACGTTCCTATGCTCTGTCACAGCACGGCTAATCATCTGTCGGTTCTCAATCAGGTTGGAATAGAATCCCTTGATTCTTTTGCATCTGTCACTAACGCCTAGCCTTCAGGAGTTTGAAGCTCGTCACAGTCATTCAATACCGGAATCCTACTCGGAATACCACAGACAAGGTTAGACTTTCCGGATTCCCAT
>NC_029777.3:55992287-55992837 GCF_000817695.3 Arachis duranensis | reverse complement strand
CATGTCTAATACAATAGTAACTTATCCTATTTATACTAGACTAGCTACTAGGGTTTACATGAGTAAGTAATCGATGCATAAATCCACTTCCGGGGCCCACTTGGTGTATGTTTGGGCTGAGCTTGATCTATCCACGAACTGAGGCTTTTATTGGAGTTGAACACCAAGTTATAACGTGTTTTTGGCGTTCAACTCCGGGTCGTGACGTGTTTTTGGCGTTTACACTACAACAAATAAGGGTTTTCGCAATGGTCAAAAACTGTTGCCGTAGATTGAAAAACCGTTCCCAAAACTTTAGGCAACGCTTTGGAAATTTCCGAATAAAGTATGGACTATTATATATTGCTGGAAATCTCTGGATGTCTACTTTCCAACGCCGTTAAGCGCGCACCATTTGGAGTTCTGTAGCTCCAGAAAATCCATTTCGAGTGCAGGGAGGTCAGATTCCAACAGAATCAGCAGTCCTTTTGTCAGCCTTTTTCAGAGTTTTGCTCAAGTCCCTCAATTTCAGTCAGAATTTACCTGAAATCACAGAAAAACACACAAACTC
>NC_029777.3:55991990-55992194 GCF_000817695.3 Arachis duranensis | reverse complement strand
CTAATGAAAACATCCCTAAAAGTAGCTTGAACTTACTAAAAACTACCTAAAAACAATGCCAAAAAGCGTATAAATTATCCGCTCATCAGGCACCAGTCCGGTGTTTAACGCCAGAATTGCCAAAAAGAGCATTTTTGCTCGCTACTTGGTGCAGGGATGAATTTTCCTTGACACCTCAGGATCTGTGGACCCCACAGGATCCCC
>NC_029777.3:55989478-55991818 GCF_000817695.3 Arachis duranensis | reverse complement strand
ACCTCACCATTCAAATTCAAACCACTTTCCCTCCCAAACCCACCCATAATGGCCGAACCATACACCCCTTCTCGACTCCTATATAAACCCATCTTCACTCATTCATTTTCACACAACCTAAACACCACTTCTCCCCCTTGGCCAAACCACAAAGCCACCTCCATCTCCTCTATTTCTTCCTCTTCTACTCTCTTCTTTCTTCTTTTGCTCGAGGACGAGCAAAACTTCTAAGTTTGGTGTGGTAAAAGCATTGCTTTTTGTTTTTCCATAACCATTTATGGCATCTAAGGCCGGAGAAACCTCTAGAAAGAGGAAAGGGAAGGCAAAAGCCTCCTCCTCCGAGTCATGGGAGATGGAGAGATTCATCTCAAGGGTGCATCAAGACCACTTCTATGAAGTTGTGGCCATGAAGAAGGTGATCCCCGAGGTCCCTTTCAAACTCATAAAGAGTGAATATCCGGAGATCCGACGTGAGATCCGAAGAAGAGGTTGGGAAGTTCTTACCAACTCCATTCAACAATTCGGGATCTTAATGGTTCAAGAGTTCTATGCCAATACATGGATCACCAAGAACCATGATCAAAGTGTGAACCCAGACCCAAAGAATTGGCTTACAATGGTTTGGGGGAAATTCTTGGATTTTAGTCCGGAAAATGTAAGGTTGGCATTCAACTTGCCTATGATGCAAGGAGATGAACACCCTTACACTAGAAGGGTCAACTTTGGTCAAAGGTTGGACCAAGTCCTCATAGACATTTGTGAAGAGGGCGCTCAATGGAAGAGAGATTCAAGAGGGAAGCCGGTTCAACTGAGAAGGCATGACCTCAAGCCCGTGGCTAGGGGATGGTTGGAGTTTATCCAACGTTCAATCATTCCCACTAGCAATCGGTCCGAAGTTACTATATACCGGGCTATCATGATTCATAGCATCATGATTGGAGAGGAAGTAGAAGTTCATGAGGTTATATCCCAAGAACTTTATAAGGTGGCGGACAAGTCCTCTAACTTGGCAAGGTTAGCCTTCCCTCATCTCATTTGTCACCTCTTTTATTCAGTTAGAGTTGACATAGAAGGAGACACCCTCATTGATGAGGACAAGCCCATCACTAAGAAAAGGACGGAGCAAACAAGAGACCCCACTCATCATGAAATCCCTGAGATGCCTCAAGGGATGCACTTTCCTCCTCAAAACTATTGGGAGCAAATCAACAACTCCCTAGGAGAATTGAGTTCCAACATGGGACAACTAAGGGTGGAGCACCAAGAACATTCCATCCTCCTCCATGAGATTAGAGAAGACCAAAGAGTCATGAGAGAAGAGCAACAAAGGCAAGGAAGAGACATTGAGGAGCTCAAGCACTCCATAAAATCTTCAAGAGGAAGAACAAGCCGCCATCACTAAGGTGGACCCGTTCTTTAATTCCCTTGTTCTTTATTTTTTTGTTTTTCGAAATTTTCATGCTTATGATTATCCATGTTTGTGTCTTATGATCATTAGTGTCTTAGTGTCTATGCCTTAAAGCTATGAATGTCCTATGAATCCATCACCTTTCTTAAATAAAAAATGTTCTTAATTGAAAAAGAAAAGAATTGCATGAATTTCAGATTTTATAAGAGATTAATTATTTTGGTGTGGTGGCAATACTTTTGACTTCTGAATGTATGCTTGAGCAGTGTATATGTCTTTTGAATTTGTTATTCATGAATGTTGGCTCTTGAAAGAATGATGAAAAAGGAGACATGTTACTGAGGATCTGAAAAATCATAAAAATGATTCTTGAAACAAGAAAAAGCAGCGAATTAAAAAAAATGAGAAAAAAGAAAGAAAGAGAGGAAAAAATAATAAAGTCAAGATCCAAGGAAAAAAGAGTGTGCTTAGGAACCCTGGACACCTCTAATTGGGGACTCTAGCAAAGCTGAGTCACAATCTGAAAAGGTTCACCCAGTTATGTGTCTTTGGGCCACGGCCAAGACTCATAAAGTAGCTATGTTCAAGAATCATCATACTTAACTAGGAGAATCAATAACACTATCTGGATTCTGAGTTCCTATAGAAGCCCATCACTCTGAATTTCAAAGGATAGAGTGAGATGCCAAAACTGTTCAGAGGCAAAAAGCTAAAAACCCCGCTCATCTAATTAATACTGATCTTCATAGATGTTTTTGGAATTCATTGCATATTCTCTTCTTTTTTATCTTATTTGATTTCCAGTTTCTTGGGGACAAGCAACAATTTAAGTTTGGTGTTGTGATGAGTGAATAATTTATACGCTTTTTGGCATTGTTTTTAGTATGTTTTAGTTAGTTTTTATTATATTTTTATTATTTTTTAGTTAAAAT
>NC_029777.3:55971001-55989340 GCF_000817695.3 Arachis duranensis | reverse complement strand
TTGGATTCTGACCTCCCAGCACTCGAAGTGGATTTTCTGGAGCTACAGAAACCCAATTGGCGCGCTCTTAATTGAGTTGGAAATTAGACATCCTGGGCTTTCCAGAAATGTATAATAGTCCATACTTTACCCGCGATTTGATGGCCAAAACAGGCGTTCCAATTCAGCTCAAGAATTTTGGCGTAAAACGCCGGAATTGGCACAAGAATGGGAGTTAAACGCCCAAACTGGCACAAAAGCTGGCGTTTAACTCCAAGAAGAGTCTCTACACGAAAATGCTTCAATGCTCAGCCCAAGCACACACCAAGTGGGTCCAGAAGTGGATTTTTATGTCATTTACTCATCTTTGTAAACCCTAAGCTACTAGTTCTCTACAAATAGGACCTTTTGCTATTGTATTTTTCATCTTTCAATCTTATATATTTTGATCATGTTTTTATGATTGAACCCTCTTTGGGAGGCTGGCCATTCGGCCATGCCTAGACCTTGTTCTTATGTATTTTCAACGATGGAGTTTCTACACACCATAGATTAAGGTGTGGAGCTCTACTGTACCTCGAGTATTAATGCAATTACTATTGTTCTTCTATTCAATTCAGCTTATTCTTGTTCTAAGATATTCATTCGCACCCAAGAACTTGATGAATATGATGATTATGTGACGCTCATCATCATTCTCACTTATGAACGTGTGCCTGACAACCACTCCCGTTCTACAAGCAAACAAGGCTTGAATGTTTATCTTTTGGATTCCTTAATCAGAATCTTTGTGGTATAAGCTAGAATTGACGGTGGCATTCAAGAGAATCCGGAAGGTCTAAATCTTGTCTGTGGTATTCTGAGTAGGATTCAAGGATTGAATGACTGTTACGAGCTTCAAACTTGCGATTGTGGGGCGTTAATGACAGATGCAAAAGAATCATTGGATTCTATTCCGACATGATCGAGAACCGACAGCTGAATAGCCGTGCTGTGACAGAGCGCGTTGAACATTTTCACTGAGAGGACGGGACTGTAGCCATTGACAACGGTGATGCCCAACATACAGCTTGCCATGGAAAGGAGTAAGAAGGATTGCATGAAGACAGTAGGAAAGCAGAGAGACGGAATGGACAAAGCATCTCCATACGCTTATCTGAAATTCTCACCAATGAATTACATAAGTATCTCTATCTTTATTTTATCTTTTATTCATAAATCATTCATAACCATTTGAATCTGCCTGACTGAGATTTACAAGATGACCATAGCTTGCTTCATACCAACAATCTCCATGGGATCGACTCTTACTCGCGTAAGGTTTATTACTTGGACGACCCAGTGCACTTGCTGGTTAGTTGTGCAAAGTTGTGATAAAGAATTGGGATTGCAATTGAGCGACCATGTTGATGGCGCCATTGATGATCACAATTTCGTGCACCAATAATCACCAAGCATCCTCCTTGCATTGTTGTTGGGTTCGGCCATGTCTCTTTCTTTTTCGAGATTCTCTGTAAAGTTTTCTCTAAATTGTTGTGCTTTAACTTCTCTTAGTTTCTTCTTCAGAGTCCTTTCAGGCTCAGGATCTACTTCAACAAGATGTCATTGTCCTTGCTCCTGCTCATATGAAAAAGAAGAGAACCAAAAAGGAAGAGGAATCCTCTATGTCACAGTATAGAGATTCCTTTATGTGAGTAGAAGATGAAAATAATAGAAAAAGAATGAGAAAAATTCAAACACAGAGGAGAAGAGAGGGTTCGAATTTTTTAAGATGAAGAGACGAGTGTTAGTAATTGAATAAATAAATAGAAGAAGATGAGAGAGAAAGAAATTCGAAAATTGTTTTTGAAAAATAGTTAGTGATTTTCGAAAATTGAGATAAGAAATACAATTAAAATTAAAATTTGAAACAATTAGTTAATTAAAAGAATTTTGAAAAAGAGTGAGGAATTTTCGAAAATTAGAGAGAGAAAAGTAGTTAGGTGGTTTTAAAAAGATAAGAAATAAACAAAAAGTCAATTAGTTAGTTGAAAAATATTTGAAAATCAATTTTGAAAAGATAGGAAGTTAGAAAAGATTTTTGAAATCAATTTTGAAAAAAGATATGATTTGAAAAAGATATGATTGAGATTTGTTTTGAAAAAGGTTTGATTTTTAAAATTAAAATTGATTACTTGACTAACAAGAAACTAAAAGATATGATTCTAGAAGAAAGTAACAAACTTCAAATTTTTTAATCAATCACATTAATTGTTAGTGAAGATTTCGAAAATTATGAAATAAAATTAAGAAAAATATTTTGAAAATCAATTTTTAAAATTTTTGAAAATACAAAAGAAAAATAAAAAAGATTTGGTTTTTGAAAAAGTTTTGAAAAGATAAGATTTTTAAAATTGAAATCTTGACTTGACTAACAAGAAACAACTAATTTTAAAATTTTTTGACTAAGTCAATCCAAAGATTTCGAATTTGAGTAAAATAAGGAAAATATATTTTTTTTATTTTTGAATTTTTTATGAAGAGAGAGAAAAACACAAATATGACCCAAAACATGAAAATTTTGGATCAAAACCAATGATGCATGCAAGAACACTATGAATGTCAAGATGAACACCAAGAACACTTTGAAGATCAATATGAACATCAAACTTATTTTTGAAAATTTTTCAAGAAAAGAAAAACATGCAAGACACCAAACTTAGAAATTTTTCATGTGTAGATACTATGAATGCAAAAATGCATATGAAAAATAACAAAAGACACAAAACAAGAAAATATGAAGATCAAACAAGAAGACTTGTCAAGAACAACTTGAAGATCATGAAGAACACCATGCATGAATTTTTTGAAAAAAATGCAAAAATTTTAAAAACATGCAATTAACACCAAACTTAAAAATTGATACTAAACTTAAACAAAAAACACAAAATATTTTTTTTATTTTTATGACTTTATAATTTTTTTTGGATTTTTCGAAAGTTATTTTTTTTTTGAAAAACAAAAACAAAGAAAAAAATTTTTGAAAGATTTTTGAAAACTTTTTGAAAAGAAAATTACCTAATCTGAGCAACAAGATGAACCGTCAGTTGTTCAAACTCAAACAATCCCTGGCAACGGTGCCAAAAACTTGGTGCACGAAATTGTGATCATCAACAATGGTGCCAAAGACTTGGAGCTCTCAAACGTGAATCACACTTTGTCACAACTTCGCACAACTAACCAGCAAGTGCACTGGGTTGTCCAAGTAATAAACGTTACGTGAGTAAGGGTCGATCCCACGGAGATTGTTGGTATGAAGCAAGCTATGGTCATCTTGTAAATATCAGTTAGGCGGATACAAATGGTTATAATGGTTTTCGAATATAAGGATAAATAAATAGAAAATAAAGATAGAGACACTTACGTAAATCATTGGTGGAAATTTCAGATAAGTGTATGGAGATGCTTTGTCCCTTCTGAATCTCTGCTTTCCTGCTGCCTTCCTCCAATCATTATTACTCTTTCTATGGCAAGCTGTATGTAGGGCGTCACCGTTGTCAATGGCTACTTTCGATCCTCTCAGTGAAAATGGTCCAAATGCTCTGTCACAGCACGGCTAATCATTTGTCGGTTCTCGATCATTTTGGAATAGAATCCAGTGATTCTTTTGCGTCTGTCACTACGCCCAACACTCGCGAGTTTGAAGCTCGTCACAGTCATCCCATCTCAGATCCTACTCAGAATACCACAGACAAGATTTAGACTTTCCGGATCTTAGGAATGGCTGCCAATAATTCTAGCTTATACCACGAAGACTCTGATCTTTCGGAATGGAGGCTAAGAGACACGCACTCGATCTAAGGTAGAACGGGAGTGGTTGTCAGGCACGCGTTCATAGGTGAGAATGATGATGAGCATCACGGATCATCACATTCATCATGTTGAAGTGCAGCGAATATCTTAGAATAAGAATAAGCTGAATTGAATAGAAGAATAATAGTAATTGCATTAATACTCGAGGAACAGCAGAGCTCCACACCTTAATCTATGGTGTGTAGAAACTCCACCATTGAAAATACATAAGTGATGGTCTAGGCATGGCCGTGAGGCCAGCCCCCAAGGTCTAAGAACTAAACGTCCAAATATCTGGTCAAAAACTCCGATGAAAATACAATAGTAAAAAGTCCCATTTATACTAGACTAGCTACAAGGGTTACAGAAATAAGTCTAAGTGCAGAAATCCACTTCCGGGGCCCACTTTGGTGTGTGCTTGGGCTGAGTTTGAACTTTACACGTGCAGAGGCTTCTCTTGGAGTTAAACAACAAGTTGTAACGTGTTTTTGGCGTTTAACTCTGGTTTGTGACGTGTTTCTGGCATTTTACTCCATAATGCAGCATGGAACTGGCGTTGAACGCCAATTTGCATCATCTAAACTCGAATAAAGTATAGACTATTATATATTTAAGGAAAGCCCTGGATGTCTACTTTCCAACTCAATTGAGAGCGCACCATTTGAAGTTCTGTAGCTCCCGAAAATCTATTTCGAGTGCAGGGAGGTCAAAATCCAACAACATCAGCAGTCTTTTTTCAGCCTGAATCAGATTTTTGCTCAGGTCCCTCAATTTCAGCCAGAAAATATCTGAAATTACAGAAAAACACACAAACTCATAGTAAAGTCCAGAAATATGAATTTTGCATAAAAACTAATAAAAACATCCCTAAAAGTAGCTAGATCCTACAAAAAACTACCTAAAAACAATGCCAAAAAGCGTATAAATTATCCGCTCATCATGGCGCAGCCGGAAGCATGACACTTTGATAGTTAGGGGGTTACATACGCTCTGATGATCCGAAGGGATGCGAGCGGGATCTATTGCCACCGACCTCACATCTAAGCGCAAGCGGGACAAACCACCGCCCTTATGCCGCCGCTGCTACCTCGACAGGCGGGATCCAACCTCGGCCCTTGCTGGGCCCATAGCCTTACATAATCTCAATATAAAACAATAGTCCAGTAGTTTTTCAGAAAAAAATCATTTATCAACACGTCAATCAGGTTCAATATCTTACTTCAAAGGCATTCTTGGCTCATTTACTTTTAAATATCAACCGTATTCAATTCAAGAATCACTTTTCAAAACGGAGCCACTTTCCACGTTTTTTCAACACTTCCAAACAATCACAAAACCATGCCAAATTTAAAATCTCTTTGAAAGACTCAAAATCATTCAGTTCTAAATCAAGATTTGGTCGTAAAATTCCTTAGCAGAGTCTCAAGACTTTAGGAGAGAATAACCTAACTCATTTCTTAAATTCCATGAAAACCTCCGAAACTTTAACTTCTTGGATTGAATAAATAGAATAGAGTTTAAACCAAAATCAAATCGTGTTTCCAATTATTCCGAACCAATTTCAAAACCAACCATACCTAAGCCAAAACCAAATAATTTTTAAACCGAAAACCAATTTCAGTTTCATTCTTAAATATGTTTCCAAAAGCTCGGGAATTGTATCAGTTTTACTAAGTCAAAGTTCCTAAAATACTTCAAACTTTTCTTAAAATGTCGTAAAGTGAAATTAGTTAATCAAAAATCCAAGTTCCTTTTAAATCCATTAAAACTCCTTCAAATTTGCTTATTTAGTCAACTTCCAAAACATAAGTCAACTTCCATTAAATCCAAGTTCCTTTATTTTGATCTTTAGATTGACTTTAAAACCTAATTCTTTTTCTAAAATATTTTACATTCAAAATATAACAATTTCCTTAATAGAAGATTTCAAACCTATTTCATATATCCGTAATTCAATTCAAGGCATAATTCATTCATTTTAAAACTTCGTTTTAAATAAAGTCTCAGATTTCATAAAAATTTCGGTAGCATCTCCCCTAAAACTTGGACTTTGCCACCCTTTCTGGGTCCCAACAAAACCAATCATCAACTCTTTCCAACAGGTTCAAGACCAAATCAGTTTCCAATAAAACAAAAACTTAGCTTTCAGATTATTAAAAAGCATTCAAATCAACCAATCCAAAAATCTCCAATTTACCAAAATCAGACATTGTTTCAATCAAGCAGGCCACCATATTCATTCAAGATAAAATCAGACAATCCATAAGACTTGTATAACCACCAAAAGTGCATTTTGCACAGCATAACTATTTATAACAATTTCCAATTTAAATAAACCAGTTTGTATAAAAAGCCCCTACTTCAGCTCGTCGAAACCATAACCCAAACGCGTCATACGAAAGCCTTTCGTCTCGGACCGAAACCAACAACCAAAATCCCAGCTCCGCTTGTTTTTCTCAATAGCAGAAATAGCCTCAACACCACATATAAGTTTGGATACTAATTCCTAATACATCAATATCGCAAAAAATCTCAAAAATCATAACAAAAAGCTAATGACGAGGGGTACCGAGATAGAGACACTTACTGAAATAGCAAAGCGAAGCAGCCACAACTCTAACTCGACCCGGCAACAGCTCCGTCTACAATCTTTGAGCGACGGCAGTGGCCCGAATCTCTGACGACAGCAACTGTAATGTCTATGTAGTGACAAACAGGTTCCAAGAATTCAAAAGAATTGTAAACTAGAAGCAAGTACGCCCTTACCGGCAGTGGAGCCCGGCAACAGAAACTTGGCGGCGCGACCCACCATCATGGCAACAACTGGGCAGTGATAGAGCTCTGGTGAAGCTCCTTGATGGAGGCAGCAGCGACGTATCTCGGCGGCCGAGCACGGCGGCGTGATTAGTTTCTCCTTCGGCAGCGGCCTCTTCCCGATTCTCTCTCTCTCCTCATGGATCTACTCAATGATGACAGACCCAGAGTTGGCGGCGGAGACACACGCAGCAGTGGTCCGCGAGGGTGACGACGGCGGTGCCCCTGCACACTGATGTTGGAGGCTTCAAGGACGGTGACCCACGGCCTCCTCTCCTTCATGTCTTGCTCCCACTCGCGCGACTTTGGCGACGGCACAAACACGAGGCACAGGAACGGTGGCTGAGGTGCAACGGTGGTCTTGAAAAGTGTGGCGGCAACGAGTTTGCCGATCTCCTTCTCCCGTCTGTGCTCTCTCTCTCTGGGTTTCGGTCCCCCTCCGTTGCTCTCTCCCTCAACCCCTCTCTCTCTGTGTCTCAGCCTTGACACGGTGAAGGCAGTAGTGGCTCCTCGCCGGCACCATTCTTCCCATCTCCCCTCTACTTCTTCCCGTTTCATCCTAGCCCCTTTCTTTCTTTTGTTTTCTTTTGTTTGCAATATTTTTAGATAATTTTTAGTATGATTTAGTTAGTTTTTAGTATATTTTTATTAGTTTTTAAGAAAAATTCACATTTCTAGACTTTACTATGAGCTTTTGTATTTTTCTATGATTTCAGGTATTTTCTGGTTGAAATTAAGGGACCTGAGCAAAAATCTGATTCAAAGGCTGACAAAGGACTGCTGATGTTGTTGGATTCTGACCTCCCTGCACTCGAAATAGAATTTTTGGAGCTATAGGAGTCTAAATGGTGCGCTCTAAACTGCATTGGAAAGTAGACATCCAGGGATTTCCACCAATATATAATAGTCCATACTTTGCCCTAGTTTAGACAACGCAAACTGGCATTTAACGCCAGCTTTCTGCCCTATTCTGACATTAAACGCCAGAAACAAGTTGCAAAGCAGAGTTAAACACCAGAAAAAAGTTACAAATTGGCGTTCAACTCCAAGGAAGACCTCTACACATGAAAGCTTTATCAGCCCAAGCACACACCAAGTGGGCCCGGAAGTGGATTTCTGCATCATTTACTCATTTCTGTAACCCTAGTAACTAGTTTAGTATAAATAGAACTTTTTACTATTGTATTAGACATCTTTGGATTATCTTTTAATCATTTGATCACGTTTAAGAGGCTGGCCTCTCGGCCATGCCTGGACCTTATTCTTATGTATTTTCAACGGTGGAGTTTCTACACACTATAGATTAAGGTGTGAAGTTCTGCTGTTCCTTGAGTATTAATGCAAAGTACTACTGTTTTCTATTCAATTCATGCTTATTCTTATTCTAAGATATTCATTAGCACACAGAAACATGATGAATGTGATGATTATGTGACACTCATCACTATCCTCACTCATGAACGCGTGATTGACAACCACTTCCATGCATTTGATTGACAACCACTTCCATGAAAACAAGCTTGAATGTGTATCTCTTAGATTCCTGGTCCATGCATTTGATTGCCTCTCCTGATAATAGAGCCTTCAATTCCTTGAGATCAGAGTCTTCGTGGTATAAGCTAGAATCAATTGGCAGCATTCTTGAGATCCAAAAAGTCTAAACCTTGTCTATGGTATTCTGAGTAGGATCTGGGATGGGATGACGGTGACGAGCTTCAAACTCATGACTGTAGGGCGTGGTGACAGACGCAAAAGGATAGTAAATCATATTCCTACACGATCGAGAATCTTTTTCACTGAGAGGATGGATGGTAGCCATTGACAACGGTGATCCCCCTACATACAGCTTGCCATGGAAAAGAGTATAAAGGATTGGACGAAGGTAGTAGGAAAGCAGAGATTCAGAAGGAATGAGGCATCTCCATATGCTTATATGAAATTCCAACCAATGAATTGCATAAGTATCTCTATCTTTATTTTATGTTTATTTATCATTTAATTATTAAAACTCCATAACCATTTGAATCCGCCTGACTGATATTTACAAGGTGACCATAGCTTTCTTCAAGCCGACAATCTCCGTGGGATCGACCCTTACTCACGTAAGGTTTATTACTTGGATGACCCAGTGCACTTGCTGGTTAGTTGTGCGAAGTTGTGAAAAAGAGTTGAGATTACAATTGTGCGTACCAAGTTGTTGGTGCCATTGAGATCACAATTTTGTGAACCATATTTTTGGCGCCGTTGCCAGGGATTGTTCGAGTTTGGACAACTGACGGTTCATCTTGTTACTTACAATTTCTTGTTTTATTTTCAAAAAGTTTTCAAAAATTTTTTCAAAATTTTTTTCTTTGTTTTTGTTTTTCCACAAAAATTTTTGAAAAATAAAAAAATTAAAAAATCATAAAATCAAAAATATTTTTGTGTTTCTTGTTTGAGTCTTGAGTCAAATTTTAAGTTTGGTGTCAATAGCATGTTTTTAAAATTTGTACATTTTTCGAAAACTCATGCATGTGTTCTTTATGATCTTCAAGTTGTTCTTGGTAAGTCTTCTTGTTTGATCTTTCATTTTTATTGTTTTGTGTCTTTTCTTGTTTCTCATATGCATTCTTGAATTCTTAGAATCTAAACATTAAAACTTTCTAAGTTTGGTGTATTGCATGTTTTTCTTTTCTTGAATATTTTTCAAAAATAAATCTTGATGTTCATGTTGATCTTCAAAGTGTTCTTGGTGTTCATCTTGACATTCATAGTGTTCTTGCATGCATCATTAGTTTTGATCCAAAATTTTCATATTTTGGGTCATATTTGTGTTTTTCTCTCTCCTCATTAAAAATTCAAAAATAAAAAATATATTTCCCTTATTTATCCCATAAATTTTTGAAATCTTTGGGTTGACTTAGTCAAAAATTTTTAAAATAAGTTGTTTCTTGTTAGTCAAGTCAAGATTTCATTTTTAAAAATCTTATCTTTTCAAATCTTGTTCAAAAATCAAATCTTTTTCTTTTTTTTCATAATATCTTCGAAAATTTTAAAAGTTGTTTTTCAAAATTTTTTTCTTAATTTTATTTCATAATTTTTGAAAACTTTACTAACAATTAATGAGATTCATTTAAAAATTTGAAGTTTGTTACTTTCTTGTTAAGAAAGGTTCAATCTTTAAATTCTAGAATCATATCTTTTAGTTTCTTGTTAGTCAAGTAATCAATTTTAATTTTAAAAATAAAATCTTTTTCAAAATAAATTTCAATCATATCTTTTTCAACCATATCTTTTCAATCATATCTTTTTCAAAATCAATTTCAAAATCTTTTCTAACTTCTTTTCTTTTCAAAATTGATTTTCAAATCTTTTTCAACTAACTAATTGACTTTTTGTTTGTTTCTTATCTTTTTCAAAACCACCTAACTACTTTTGTCTCTCTAATTTTCGAAAATTACCTGCCTCTTTTTCAAAATTCTTTTATTTAACTAATTATTTTGAATTTTAATTTTATTCCTTTTTATAAATCCAAATTTTAACTTTAATTTAAAATAAAAACAAAAATATTTTTCTTTTATTTTTGTTAATTTTTTAAAATTCTCTCCTTCTCATCTCTTTCTATTTATTTTATTTATTTACTAACACTTTTCTTCATCTTAAAATTTGAACCCTCTCTTCTCTTCCGTGTTCGAATTTTTCTCCTCTCTTCTTATACTGTGACATAGAGGATTCCTCTTCTTTTCTGATCTCTTCTTTTTCATATGAGCAGGAGTAAGGATAAAGACATTCTTGTTGAAGCAGATCCTAAACCTGAAAGGACTCTGAAGAAGAAGCTAAGAGAAGCTAAAGCACAACAATCCAGAGAAAACGTTACAGAAAATCTCAAAACAATAAAGAGACATGGCCGAACCCAACAACAATGCAAGGAAGATGCTTGGTGACTTACTGCACCAAATTCCAACTTCCATGGAAGAAGCATCTCAATCCCTGCCATTGGAGCAAACAATTTTGAGTTAAAGCCTCAACTAGTTTCTCTAATGCAACAGAATTGCAAGTTTCATGGACTTCCATCAGAAGATCCTTTTCAGTTCTTAATTGAATTCTTCCGGATCTGTGATACTATTAAGACCAATGAGGTTGATTCCAAGGTCTACAGGCTTATGCTTTTCCCTTTTGTTGTAAGAGAAAAAGCTAGAGTATGGTTGGACTCTCAACCTAAAGATAGCCTGAACTCTTGGGATAAGCTGGTCACAGATTTCTTAGCCAAGTTTTTTCCTCCTCAAAAGCTGAGTAAGCTTAGAGAGGATGTTCAAAACTTCAGACAAAAAGAAGGTGAATCCCTCTATGAAGCTTTGGAAAGATATAAGCAACTGACCAAAAAGTGTCCTTCTGACATGCTTTCAGAATGGACTGATGGTTTCAGTGGCTAAGAGAAGGGGGGGTTGAATCTTAGCCCCCTTTTTAAATGCTAACACTTGCTGAACTTCAAAGAAGACTTTTCTGTTTTTGCTCGTCACTTGACACGAGCAACTTTGTTTTATCTCGTCCCTTGCCACGAGACTTTTTGTTTTGTCTCGTCACATGGCACGAGATAATTCTGGCTTTTGCTCCTATGTGGTAGAAAACAGAAATGGAGTAGAAAGAGAATAAGATTGCACCCAGATATATCCTGGTTCGGCTGCTAAGTGCAGTGCAGCCTACATCCAGTCTCCATCACAAACATGATGGAATTTCACTATAATCAATCAGATTACAACTTGTAAAGTGCTAACCCAACTTACAAGGGGATTCCCACAGAATCATGATACACAACATAGATGAGCAAAGGAACTCTAAGACATCTATGGCTTTTCTTTTAATTTTGCACTCTCTGCCTTTTTCCACTCTATGGCTTTTTCATACAAACCTCACTTGTTTGCCTTTTTCCATGAGACTCAAGACATGAAAAAATTAAACAGAAAAATTACAAAACAGAATACATTGAAGGAGAAGAGAAATCTGTTAGCTCAGGTAGCTCTGAGAACTCTGTGCCTTGCACTCTCAAACTTTCTCCTTGCTTCAAACAGTGGTTGTTCCCCCTTTTTAAAGAAAAAGGAAACCATCTACACTTGAAGCCAAAACCGAACCAACTTTCTTCCTCCTTCTACAAACCGGTTCGGCCACACAAAGAGAGAAGAGATAACCATGCATTAACCAACATGCAATTACCTCTAGTCCTTTCTTGATCATCACCCTTCATCAATCCGGGCTCTCCATCCTTGGCTTCCTCTCCAAGATGGATTTCTAGCCCTTGATGCCTCATGATGATGATGACTTCATCTGCTTCAAACTCTGCCTTCAACCATCACTTCGCCACTCTAGCTACTCCCTGTGGTGGTTGAGCAGAATCAAAGACAAGCCATGCTTCAAGAATCTCCTCTAGCTGGCCGAATCTTCTTCTTCCATTTTGAGCATGAAAGGCTCAAGATTACCTCACCAAATCTAACCACATTTGGTAGTAATCTCAGCCACAGCTCATCTTACTTTTGGTATGTTTTCTTGCCATCATTAGCTTGATGGTCTTGAAGCATGCAACTCTTTCTTTTTCTTCGTTGAAGAGCACGGCGTCCATTGTTTCCTGGACAAGGACCAAAGAAAGAAGAAGAAGAAAGAGATGAGAGAGAATGAAAAGAATCTGAATAAAAGCAAAGCAAAGTGGTTAAGCAAATTAATTTGAATAGCTTGCTTTTACTCCCCTAACATAGAGTGGCGTGTGAGTCATAATAACCATCAATCACTTCAGCTGAATTTTTCTCTCTCATGTTCCCCATGCATTAATTAACAATGTAATAGATTTTGAAATCCATCACATGGTTAATACTTGGTTCCGTTGGAAGCATTTGGCTTTCATTTCTCTTTGGTTTCGGACCAAGATTGGAAGCATTCATCACTTGTGTGACTTGGGCTTGTAGTGTTGAAATTAAAGCTGGCCCAATTGGTTAACATTTGCTTTCCTGATAATTTGTGTAGCGGATCAAGCATAGGAAGCAAACAGGAAAGTATTTGTTTTGGGCTTGCAATATTAATATTTATTCTGGCCCAATTATAACTAGCTTCAATTATAAACACACAGCTGAACCAATAATGCAACAGTTGGGCTTTGTTAATTTTCTTTTGTTTCGGCCCAATATATAAAACCTGCAGCAAAATTATTAATCAATATATATATTAAATAAAGATCAAATTAATAATTTTGTAATTAATTGTTTTAATAATGTTTAGTCATCACAAATATTAATTTAGAGTTTTCCAAACTCATCAATCTCCCCCTTGATGACAAACATTATTAAAATTGAATTGGAAAGAAATTTAAATATTGAGTAAAGAATACTCCCTTTGATTTTGAATTTCTCCCCTTTCAAAATGTCACATGGCTCCCCCTTAATATATGCTATTTTACCAAGAGAAGCATAAACCTGTAACATTTAAATCAAGCTTCAAGTAACAATGTTATTTAGCAAATTTTATAATGCTAAATTGCTTGATTTATGAGCAGTTTTAATTGATAATCAAAACTCATTTGATATCATAAACTGATTTACTGCTCAAACTATTTCATACAACACAAAGCTATCCAAATATTTTTTCAAATATTTTCCTGTTTACAATATCAGAACATAACAATATGATGAAAAAAATTTTTGAAGAAACAAAACAAGGCAGTTTTGATATTTTACACAATTTTAAAGGAACTGCCAAAAATAAATTTTCAATCCAACAAGTTTATCAATGATGAATCAATTAGCCAGGCATCAAAATAAATCAATCATTATAAACCAAATGCCAAATAAACTAATCATGATAAACTACAGCATGCAGTTCAAACAGTAATGATCATAGTAAAACCGATGCATTAACAACATGCATTCTTTGAACAAGGGTGATCATGAATTTTCAAATGAAAATTTCATCCCCTGTTCCCCTGTTTCGTTCCAATTTCAATTTTTGGAACCTAAAATTCCTCCCCCTTTTGTCATCAAAGGGGCACCTGCACAAATTATGATTAACATAGCAAAATATTCAAGATAAAGTAGTAAGAGTATATCACAGTATCGATACAATCGATTCGAAGTTCAAACATGAACCAGATAACACCAGAATTCACATAAGACATCAGATAGATTGTTCTCCTGATTCAGAATCAGTATTCTTGTTACCATCTCCTTCTCCCTTTATGAGTGAAACCTTATCCTCAACATCTTCATTTGTTAGATCAACTCTAAAATATTCAAAGATGCAGGTGAGAAACATCCCATATGGAAGATTAGGCCTTTTTGAACTCTTGACAGATTTTCACATGTGCCTTATCATAAGGTATGCAAATGATATTTGAGATGAAGTAACGAGAGCAAAAAGGACAAGAAAGTCAGACACTGTTATCCGATGGCGTGGACCACTTTGTGGTATGAGAACATGAGATATGATCTTATAAAGAAGAATTGTCTTATCTGGACCAAGTTCTTTGAGAGTTGGTGCCGTACCATCCATTTTGGAGAGACCTTCGCAGGTGTGATTTAAAGCCATCGGGTAGGTGATTCCAACCAGTAAATCCCATTCCTTAGACATGTATGCTCTTGGTCCTTCTTCTTTGTAACCTAGGGCCATCCCTATGGTTCTAGTATCAAGAGTGATATGACTCTTCTTCACATATGAGTGGATTATGCCATCAATAAGTCTCATGTTGGCGTAGAACTCACGGACTAAACATGGGTAAACTGGCTTCCGGATGTGAAGCAGAGGGGTCCATTGAAGATCATCAAACAGAGAGGAGACATTGATTCCTTTGTTGGAGAGTGAGTCTAGGCTGACTAGATAAGTAGCACAGAGATCGCGTTCTTTCAGAACTTCATTGTGGAATTCATGGGAAGCACATGAGTCGAACCTAGATGGAACATAGTGAGAATGTGGCTTATGAAACCTTTTCTTGAAATCCCATGACTCCAAATTTGCTGGCTCCTTGGTGTTATTCAAAGCAATACCTTTAAACTTCTGAGTGCTCTTTTCGGGTGTGTCCTTTTTGTTCATGATAACGAAAGTGAGAGGGTAGAAGATGAGAGAGTGAATTGAACCGAATTATGTGAGAGAAGATGGATGGAATAAATGTAGAATGAAAAGAGAATATGGGATAGTTAAAGCACAAAGGGGGTGATTAATGACCAGGGTGGTTTCCAAGAGTTTGAAAAGATGGTTTCCTTATATCAAGGGATTAGTTGAAAAGAGAGATTTGATTTGACCTATGCTTCTTCCAAAAGATATGAAAAGACAATCAAGAGATTTTGTGGATTTATTTTTCAGACAAAATGGGAAACTAACAAACTGTTATGGTGGGGTCATGAAAATTTTGGTGGGGCCCATAAAATTTGAATTCTGAGTTGCCTCCCCCTAGACCACAGCTCTTTCATTGTGCCATTTATTTTTATCTCGTCCAAACCTACGAGCAAAAACTGAACAGAGTCACAAATTCACAGATTTTCAATGAAACTTAAATCAAACATTCCCAAACTTTTTCTCAATGTACAGAATCTGTCTTCACATAGAGGTTTTGTAAAAATATCAGCAATTTGGTCTTCAGATTTTACAAATTGAATATCAATAGTACCCTTCTGCACATGTTCCCTAATGAAATGATATTTTATCTCAATGTGCTTAGTCCTTGAGTGTAGAACAGGATTTTTTGAAATGTTTATAGCACTCATATTATCACAAAATAAGGGTATACTATTGATTTTTAATTTGTAATCTTCCAATTGTGTTTTCAACCAAATTAATTGTGAACAACAAGCAGATGCGGAAACATATTCGGCTTCAGCAGTGGATAGAGCCACTGTGGCTTGTTTTTTGCTTGACCACATGTTGAGTGAGCTTCCAAGGAAGCAACACATGCCGGAGGTGCTCCTTCTATCCACTCGATCTCCCGCATAATCTGCATCACAAAAACCTACTGCACAAAAGTCATCAGATTTAGGATACCATAATCCATAATTACAAGTTCCCTTAATGTATCTAATGATGCGTTTAACGGCTGTGAGGTGGGATTCTTTTGGATGAGATTGAAACCTTGAACATACACCCACACTTTGAACTATATCCGGTCTAGAGGAGGTAAGGTACATGAGTGAACCTATCATTCCTCTATACCTTGTTTCATCCACATCTTGGCCATCATCATCCTTTTCAAGTTTAGTATTGGGATGCATAGGAGTGCCCATTGATTTGGAACTTTCTAGGCCAAACTTTTTGATAAGCTCTTTGGCATACTTTCCTTGGTAAATAAAAGTGCCACTAGGAGTTTGTTTAATTTGGAGGCCAAGAAAGAAAGTAAGCTCTCCCATTAAACTCATCTCAAACTCACTAGTCATGAGTTTTCCAAACTCTTCACATCTCAAACTCACTAGTCATGAGTTTTCCAAACTCTTCACATAAGGAGACATTGGCCGAACCAAATACAATGTCATCAACATAAACTTGAACAAGAAGAATATCATCATTAGATGCTTTAATAAATAAGGTAGTGTCGGTGGTTCCCCTTTGAAAATGATTTTCCAACAAGAAGGCACTAAGCCTTTCATACCAAGCTCTTGGAGCTTGTCTAAGGCCATAAAGAGCCTTAGTTAGTTTAAAAACATAATTTGGAAACTCTTTATGTTCAAAACCGGGGGGTTGAGCCACATACACTTCTCTATCAATAAAGCCATTAAGGAAGAGCCACATACACTTCCCTATCAATAAAACCATTAAGGAAGGCACACTTAACATCCATTTGAAACATTTTGAAACCCTTATGGGCAGCATAGGCAAGAAGCAACATAATTGCTTCCATTCTAGCTACCGGAGCAAAAGATTCATCAAAATCAATACCTTCTTCTTGATCGTAACCTTGGGCCACTAATCTAGCCTTGTTACGAACAACTTGTCCATCCTCTCCAAGTTTATTTTTAAAAACCCATTTAGTACCCGTTACCTTCTTACCATCCGGATGAGGTACTAGTGTCCAAACCTTATTCTTGTCAAATTGAGCAAGCTCCTCTTGCATTGCTTTAACCCATGATGGATCCTCAAGAGCTTGTCTGACATTGTTGGGCTCTATTTGTGACAAGAGAGCAAGATTGCTACGTTCGGTTGGCCTTTTGGTGGATGATCTTGTTGTAACTCCTTGAGAGGGATCACCAATGATGAAGTCATGAGGATAACCCTTCATAGACTTCCATTCCCTAGGCTTTCGAACAGGTGTTGAGCTTTGATGAACTTCTGGTGGTCTCACTGTTTCAGTTTCTCGTCTCTGTTTAGGAGACAAATCGGAAGTTTCTCCTTCAATCTGACGAGACAAAACTGGACTGGCAGATTCTTCATTCTGGACAGATTTGGGATTTTCTTTGCTTGTTTCAGCTCCTTCTCCATCTGAATCATTATCTATCACAGTACTGGTGTTCATACCCTGACCGAGCTCCCCCAACTCGGAAGTTCATAGAAAGGTCCGACCTCGTCCCAAGGCCCACGCCTGAGGTCGGACCTCGGACAAATAAGCTAAGAAGGCCCATCAGAAGGAACGAAGCCCAAAACCTAAAGGCCGAAAAGGCCTAAAGAAAGGCGGTTCCACAAAGATAGGGATAAAGCTCCCAAAAGATAAGATAAGAATATCTTATCCAGGGAGGATCACGACCAACTACTATAAATACACTGGAGCACCCAGGTATAACTCATACTCTAATTCTACTCAATATCTGCTTGGACCCATGCTAACTTAAGCATCGGAGTGTCATTGCAGGTACAACCACCAGCCGCTCGGCACATCAAGCTCGGGTCACGGAACCCTCACCTCGGGTCTTGCCAGACGACCGAGCTACACGTTTCAGGTAACCCCCGGAACAAGTACTATTTTGCTTAATACGTATATTAAAAATTTTATTAAAGACGATAAAGAGACTAATCTATTTGACAAAAAATAATTCTAAAAATTTTTTACAATAATAAAAATTTATCAACAACTAAAATATTTAATCTAAATTTTATTAAAGAATAATTTGGTATTCCTACACCTTTTCTAAATGAACATCTCACTAGTATTTTTCTATATATTGTGTTTTCTTTCTTTGTCTCCAAATATTGCTTAATAGTATGAGTAAAATTCTAGTGTAGTCCCTAGAAGGACAAAGCGAGGCACCACCGATCCAAGTCACCACCTCAGCAACTTTAGAAGCAGAATGTACCTAGTCGACGCCTCCGACGTGATTCGGTGCAAAGCCTTCCCCACCACTCTCACCAAGTCAGCCATGAAATGGTTCGACAACCTGCCACCAAGATCAATCACCAGCTTCGAAGACCTAACCAAAAAATTCCTAACAAGGTTCTCCATTCAAAAGGACAAAGCAAAACATGCCCCCAGTCTACTCGGGATCAAACAAGGCAACCAGGAAACTCTCCGAGAGTACATGGAACGATTCAACAAAGCCTGCATGGACATACAACACTTGCCCACAGAAGCGGCCATCATGGGGCTAGCAAACGGCCTAAAAGAAGGACCATTTAGCCAATCCCTATCCAAACGATACCCGACCTCCCTATACGAGGTGCAGGAGCGAGCAGAAAAATATATCAACATGGAGGAAGCCTCCTAGCTAAGAGACTCTTCTAGGAAGGAACCAACCTACCCACTCCGAGATCGAGATCGGGAACAGAAAAAGAAAGAAGAATCCA
>NC_029777.3:55970071-55970773 GCF_000817695.3 Arachis duranensis | reverse complement strand
GACCTAAAGAATGTTATAGAAAAGCTGGCCAGAGAAGGAAAACTCGACAGATACATAGCAGAGAAAGGAGAAGAGACCAGGAAGAGAAGGCGGGGAGATAACGAAGATCGGGCCGAACAAACCCCGCGAACCCCGGAGAGGCACATACACATGATAAACGGAGGTTTCGCAGGCGGAGGAACATCCAGATCCTCACGAAAGAGACACCTCAAAGAAGTCTACCATGTCTGAGAAGAAAGTCCCCTGCCCGAGTTACCTACCATCTCATTTACCCGAGAAGATGCTCAAGGGATAATACCCGGGCACGACGATCCAATGGTGGTCACCATTATCCTAGCAAACGCCAACTTACATCGAACCCTGATTGACCAGGGAAGCTCAGCAGATATCCTGTTCAAAGCCGCCTTCGACAAGCTCGGACTTGAAGAAAAAGAGCTAAAAGGCCTATGCCACCGACCTATTTGGGCTAGGGGACACCCCGATCCATCCCTTAGGATACATCTCGCTACACACTACCTTTGGAAGAGGCGAGCAATCTAAAACATTAAGCATCGACTACATTATAGTCGACGTCACTTCAGCATACAATGCCCTCATTGGGCGACCAACCCTAAACAGACTAGCAGCTGTAGTCTCGACCCCACACCTCTGTATGAAGTTCCCTACCACAAAAGGAATCGCTACCCTAAAAGGCGACCAAAA
>NC_029777.3:55964769-55966683 GCF_000817695.3 Arachis duranensis | reverse complement strand
TGTTTACCTCCTAAACTTTGAGTTCTAGTAGGACCAAAGAGATCAATATGTAACATTTCCAATGGCCTTTTGGTTGAGATTCCATCTTTTAATTTAAAAGAAGATTTTACTTGTTTGCCTAATTGGCAAGCATCACAAGTAAGATCCTTATCAAACTTGATGTTTGGAATTCCTCTAACCAAATTCCTTTTGACTAGCTTAGAGATTTGGTACATGCTAGCATGTCCCAACTTTCTATGCCAAAGCCATTTTTTAGTTTCAAAAGATGTAAAGCATGTTACATTTTGTTCCTTTAAATCCTCAAGAGTTAATCCATACACATTGTTGCATCTCTTGGCTTCAAATAAAATATCCCCAGTTTTCTCACAAACAACCAAACAAACAAACTTCTTAAAGATAACATCAAAACCTAAATCACACAATTGACTAACACTAAGTAAGTTATGTTTCAAACCATTTACAGGAAGTACATCATTTATACAAGAAGAAAAGTTTTTACCAACTTTCCCAACAGCCACTATTTTTCTTTTTGCATCATCACCAAATGTAACAAGTCCTCCATCATATTCATCAAGCTTTATGAAGAAGGTTGTCTTTCCGGTCATATGCCTAGAGCACCCGCTATCCATGTACCACATATTTTCCTTTTTCTTAGATGCTAGGCAGACCTACAAAATAAACTCAAGTGACCTTAGGTATCCAAATTTTCTTGGATCCTTTCACGTTAAACCATCTCTTGCGTCCCAGATCATTATAATCAAAAACAACCTTGTAGACTTTATCACCTATCATTCTTTCTCCAAAGAAACATTGAACTGCAAAGTGACCACTTCGGTTGCACATTCTACAAAATCTTGGAGTTGCTATTTTGTTAAATGAAGTTGGGTTTTGATACTTAACATCATTCGATGATGATGCAATATTTTCAAAATGTGATTTTTTAGATTTATAAAAACCCAATCCAGCTTTATCATAAAGAGGTTTTTGACTAGTCAAGATTTGATTCAAATTTTCAGAATTTTGGGTGAACTTGGCTAAGTCTTCCTTAAGTCTGTTAACCTCTTTAAGCAACTCTTCATTTTGCTTAAAACAATTTACATATGCAAGAACAGAATGGTCACTTTCACAGCTCCTAATTTGGGCTTTTAACTGCTTATTCTCTTCTACAAGATCACAAGCAGTTTCGGCCTCTCTTAGTTTTTCTTTGAGAAAATCATTTTCAGCTTTAAGAATGAAATTTTGTTGTTCAAGATTTTGATTCTCAGTTAGAAAACATCTTATTTTTTCAGAAAGATGGTCTATCATAAGATGAAGGTCTTCAGTGTCAGGGTTTTGAAATGATACATGATCTATCTCATTTGCCATGAGACAGGACTGTGATTTAGTCTCAGATTCTTCATCATCATCATCTGAGTCATTTTCCAAATCTTCCCATGTGGCCATCAGTCCCTTCTTCTTCACTCTTTTCGGCTTTTCTTCCTTTTTCAACTTGGGACAATCAGATTTGAAATGACCCATTTCCTTGCAATTGTAACAAGTTACTTTGCTAAGGTCTTTCTTCATCTTCCTTGAGCCGCTGCCTTTGCCTTTGAGCTTCACCATTTTCCTGAATTTTTTTGCAAACAACACAAACTCATTTTCAGAAGAGTTATCACTGGATTCATCATCCAGAGGGTTAGTCACAGAGGAAAAAGCAATTCCTTTCTTTTTTGAATCTTTTTTCAAATAGGAGTTTTCAAAAGCAAGAAGATTTCCTCTCAAATCATCAAGTGTCATGGAATCTAAGTTACTACTCTCAGAAATAATTAAAGCTTTTGTTTCCCACTCTTTTGTGAGACATCTCAACACTCTTCTCACTAGCACAGATTCTGAATGTGTGATTCCAAGAGCATCTAAGCCAACAGTGATGATATT
>NC_029777.3:55959681-55963338 GCF_000817695.3 Arachis duranensis | reverse complement strand
TGAAAAGAATCTGAATAAAAGCAAAGCAAAGTGGTTAAGCAAATTAATTTGAATAGCTTGCTTTTACTCCCCTAACATAGAGTGGCGTGTGAGTCATAATAACCATCAATCACTTCAGCTGAATTTTTCTCTCTCATGTTCCCCATGCATTAATTAACAATGTAATAGATTTTGAAATCCATCACATGGTTAATACTTGGTTCCGTTGGAAGCATTTGGCTTTCATTTCTCTTTGGTTTCGGACCAAGATTGGAAGCATTCATCACTTGTGTGACTTGGACTTGTAGTGTTGAAATTAAAGCTGGCCCAATTGGTTAACATTTGCTTTCCTGATAATTTGTGTAGCGGATCAAGCATAGGAAGCAAACAGGAAAGCATTTGTTTTGGGCTTGCGATATTAATATTTATTCTGGCCCAATTATAACTAGCTTCAATTATAAACACACAGCTGAACCAATAATGCAACAGTTGGACTTTGTTAATTTTCTTTTGTTTCGGCCCAATATATAAAACCTGCAGCAAAATTATTAATCAATATATATATTAAATAAAGATCAAATTAATAATTTTGTAATTAATTATTTTAATAATGTTTAGTCATCACAAATATTAATTTAGAGTTCTCCAAACTCATCATGGACCATCCTGGATATACTCTATGATGGTCTGTTTGAATTGTCTAAGATGTCATTGGACCATTCTGCAGGTGGATCTATTCACCTGAAGAAAACGCCTACAGAAGCTCAGGAACTCATTGACATGGTTGCGAACAACCAGTTCATGTACACTTCTGAAAGGAATCTTGTGAGTAATAGGATGCCTCAGAGGAAAGGAGTTCTTGAAATTGATGCTCTGAATGCCATATTGGCTCAGAACAAAATGTTAACTCAGCAAGTCAATATGATTTCTCAGAGTCTGAATGGTTTTCAAAATGCATCCAACAGTACTAAAGAAGCATCTTCTGAAGAAGAAGCTTATGATCCTGAGAACCTTGCAATGGTAGAGGTGAATTACATGGGTGAAGCCTATGGAAACACCTATAATCCTTCATAGAGAAATCATCCAAATTTCTTATGGAATGATCAACAAAAGCCTCAACAAGGCTTTAATAATGGTGGAAGAAATAGGTTCAGCAATAGCAAACCTTTTCCATCATCTTCTCAGCAACAGACAGAGAATTCTGAGCAGAGTCCCTTTAGCTTAGCAGCCATAGTCTCTGATCTATCTAAGGCCACTCTAAGTTTCATGAATGAAATAAGGTCTTCCATTAGAAATTTAGAGGCACAACTAGGCCAGCTGAGTAAAACAGTCACTGAAACTCCTCCTAGTACTCTCCCAAGCAATACAGAAGAGAACCCAAAAAGAGAGTGCAAGGCCATAACCTTACTTGGTGTGGCCGAATGCACAAAGGAGGAGGAATACATGAATCCCAGTGAGAAAGACCTATTGGGACATCCTTTGGACAAAAAGGAGTTCCTGATTGAGAAACCTAAGGAATCTGAGGCTCATCTAGAGACCATAGAGATTCCGTTGAACCTACTTCTGCCATTCATGAGCTCGGATGAGTACTCTTTCTCTGAAGAGAATGAGGATATTACTGAAGAGTAAGTTGCTAAGTACCTTGAAGTAATCATGAAGCTGAATGCCAAGTTATTTGGTAATGAGACTTGGGTGGATGAACCCCCTTGCTCACCAATGAACTGAATGACTTGGTTAGGCAGACATTGCCTCAAAAGAAACAGGATCCTGGTAAATTCTTAATTCCCTGTACTATAGGCACCATGACCTTTCAAAAGGGTTTGTGTGACCTGGGGTCAGGCATAAACTTAATGCCACTCTTTGTAATGGAGAAACTGGGAATCTTTGAGGTATAGGCTGCCAAATTCTCATTAGAGATGGCAAATAAATCCATGAAAAAGGCTTATAGACAGGTAGAGGACGTGCTAGTAAAGGTCAAAGGCCTTTACATCCCTGCTGATTTCATAATCCTTGACACTGGGAAGGATGAGGATGAATCCATCATCCTTGGAAGACCATTCCTAGCCACAGCAAAGGTTGTGATTGATGTGGACAGAGGATAGTTGGTCCTTCAATTGAATGAGGTCTACCTTGTGTTTAAAACTCAAGGATCTCCCTCTGTAACTATAGAGAGGAAGCAAGAAAAACTTCTCTTACTACATAGTCAACCAAAGTCCCCACAGTCAAACTCTAAGTTTGGTGTTGGGATGCCACAACTAAACTCTAAGTTTGGTGTTGAACCCCCACATTCAAACTCTAAGTTTGGTATTGGGAGGTCCCAACAAAGCTCTAAACATCTGTGAAGCTCCATGAGAGCTCACTGTCAAGCTATTGACATTAAAAAAGCGCTTATTGGGAGGCAACTCAATTTTATTTATCTATGTTATTTTCTTTTTTTTAGGTTGATGATCATGTGGACTCACAAAAATAATTGCAAAAATCAAAGAAAATAAAAAACAAGATTAAAAACAGCACACCTTGGAGTAGGAACTTAATAGCGTTTAAACGCCAGTAAAGGTAGCAGAATGGGCGTTTAACGCCCAATCTGGCACCATTATGGGCATTAAACGCCATAAACAACCACCAGAATAGCATTAAACGCCAGAAAAAAGCAATAATCTGGCGTTATACGCCAGAAATAGGTTGCATCCTGGCGTTTAACGCCAGAAAGAAGCAGCAGTCTGACGTTAAATACCAAGATTGCACAGCAAGGGCGTTTACACGCCTAATAGGAGTAGGGATGATAAATCCCTGACCCCTCAGGATCTGTGGACTCCACAGGATCCACACCTACCTCTCCCTCTCTTTCTCTCACTCACCAATCAAATCATATCTGCTTCCCTATATTCTCTTCACCAATCACCTCCATACCTCTTCCCCAAAAAACCCCACCTACCTCACTTTCAAATCCAAACACTTTTCCCTTCCAAACCCAATCCTAATGACCGAAACCCAACCCTCCCCTCACCCCTATATAAACCCCTCACTACTCCTTCATATTCACTCAACACAAACACCTTTCTCCCCTCTTGGCCGAATTTCCTATCACCCTCCATCTCCTTCATTTTCTTCTTCTATCCCTTCTTTCTTTCTTCTTTTGCTCGAGGATGAGCAAACATTTTAAGTTTGGTGTGGTAAAATGATGAGCTGATAATTTATACGCTTTTTGGCATTATTTTTAGGTAGTTTTTAGTAAGTTCAAGCTACTTTTAGGGATGTTTTCATTAGTTTTTATGTTAAATTCACATTTCTGGACTTTACTATGAGTTTGTGTGTTTTTCTGTGATTTCAGGTAATTTCTGGCTGAAATTGAGGGATTTGAGCAAAACTCTGAAAAAGGCTGACAAAAGGATTGCTGATGTTGTTGGAATCTGACCTCCCTGCACTCGAAATGGATTTTTTGGAGCTACAGAACTCCAAATGGCGCACTGTCAACGGCGTTGAAAAGTAGACATCCAGAATTTTCCAGAAATATATAATAGTTTATACTTTATTCAGGAATTGATGACGTAAAGTGGCGCTCAACGCCAAGTACATGCTGCTGTCTGGAGTCAAACGCCAGAAACACGTCACAACCCGGAGTTGAACGCCAGAAACATGCTATAACTTGGCGTTCAACTCCAATAAAAGCCTCAGCTC
>NC_029777.3:55956800-55959600 GCF_000817695.3 Arachis duranensis | reverse complement strand
GGAAGTGGATTTATGCATCAATTACTTACTCATGTAAACCCTAGTAGCTAGTCTAGTATAAATAGGATACGTCTTTTGACCACCAGACATCTTTGGTCTCAGTTTTGTTTTATTCTTCATCTTAGGCTATTGATCACATTCAGGGGGCTGGCCATTCGGCCATGCCTGAACCTTTTACTTATGTATTTTCAACAGTGGAGTTTCTGCACCCCATAGATTAAGGGTGTGGAGCTCTGCTGTACCTCAAGTTTCAATACAATTATTATTACTTTCTATTCAATTCTCTTTTATCCTTATTCCAAGATATACGTTACACTTAACTTTGATGAATGTGATGATCCGTGACACTCATCATCATTCTCACCTATGAACGTACGTGACTGACAACCACTTCCGTTTTACTCTAGGCCGGGCGCATATCTCTTAGATTCCCCAACAGAATCTTCGTGGTATAAGCTAGATAGATGGCGGTATTCATGAGGATCCGAAAAGTCTAAACTTTGTCTATGGTATTCCGAGTAGGACTCTGGGATTGAATGACTGTGACGAGTTTCAAACTCCTGAAGGCTGGGCGTGATGACAAGCACAAAAGAATCAAGGGATTCTAATCCAACCCGATTGAGAACCGACAGATGATTAGCCGTGCTGTGACAGAGCATAGGAACGTTTTCACTGAGAGGATGGGATGTAGCCATTGACAACAGTGATGCCCTACATACAGCTTGCCATGGAAAGGAGTAGGAAGGATTGGATGACTGTAATAGGAAAGTAGAGATTCAAGAGGAGCACAGCATCTCCATACACTTATCTGAAATTCCCACTATTAATTTACATAAGTATTTCTATCCCGTCCTTTTTATTTTCTATTTATTTATTAATTTTCGAAACCCAAAACCTTTTAATCTGCCTAACTGAGATTTACAAGGTAACCATAGCTTGCTTCATACCAACAATCTCTGTGGGATCGACCCTTACTCACGTAAGGTATTACTTGGATGACCCAGTACACTTGATGGTTAAGTTGAACGTAGTTGTGATCACATATGCCAAAGAGCCATTAAATAAATCTCATGCAAATACAAAGAGGGCAATCACAATTTCGTCCACCAAGTTTTTGGCGCCGTTGCCGGGGATTGTTCGAGTATGGACAACTGACGGTTCATCTTGTTGCTCAGATTAGGTAATTTTCTTTTTATTTTCTTTGCAAAAATCTTTTTCAAAATTTTTCTTTTTCTTTTTCGTCTTTCCAAACTTTATTTTCGAAAAAAAATTAATAAAAATACAAAAAAATCATAAAATCATAAAAATCAAAAAAATTTGGTGTTTCCTGTTTGAGTCTTGAGTCAATTTTTAAGTTTGGTGTCAATTGCATGCTTTAAAAATTTGTCTTGCATTTTTCGAAAAATCCATGCATTCATAGTGTTCTTCATGATCTTCAAGTTGTTCTTGGTAAGTCTTCTTGTTTGATCTTGATGATTTCTTATTTTGTGTTGTTTGTTGTTTTTCATGTGCATTTTTCGTTTGTTAGAGTCCATGCATTAAAGACTTCTAAGTTTGGTGTCTTGCATGTTTTCTTTGCATCAAAAATTTTTCAAAAATATGTTCTTGATGTTCATCATGATCTTCAAAGTGTTCTTGGTGTTCATCTTGACATTCATAGTGTTCTTGCATGCATTAAGTGTTTTGATCCAAAATTATCATGTATTGGGTCATGTTTGTGTTTTTCTTTCTCATAATCAAAATATTCAAAAAAATCAAAAAAAATATCTTTTCCTTATTTTCCTCCAAATTTTCGAAATTTTGGGTTGACTTGGTCAAAAATTTTTAAAATTAGTTATTTCTTACAAGTCAAGTCAAAATTTCAATTTTAAAAATCTTATCTTTTCAAAACCTTTTTCTTATCTTTACATCTAATTTTCGAAAATTAGCTAACAATTAATGTGATTGGTTCAAAAATTTGAAGTTTGTTACTTTCTTGTTAAGAAAGGTTCAATCTTTAAGTTCTAGAATCTTATCTTGTAATTTCTTGTTAGTTAAGTTATTTTAAAAATTAGATCTTTTTATCTTTTATCTTATCTTTTTCAAAAATTTTATCTTTTTCAAAATTTTATTTTAAAATATCTTATCTAACTTCTTATCTTCTTATCTTTTCAAAATTTAATTTTAATATATTTTTCAATCAACAAACTAACTTTTTGTTTGTTTCCTATCTTTTTCAAAACCAACTAACTACTCTTCCCTCTCTAATTTTTGAAAATACTCATCTCTTTTTCAAAAATTCCTTTTTGTTTTAAATTTTAATTTTAATCTTATCTTATCTCTAATTTTTGAAAATTACTAACCTCTTTTTCAAAATTGTTTTCGAAATTCTCCCTCTCTATTCTTATTCTATTTAATTATTTAATTACTAACACTTCTCTTCATCCCTCTTCCACCTAATATCCGAATCCACTCTTCTTCATTCTTCTCCCCTTTCTTTTTCTACTAACATAAAGGAATCTCTATACTGTGACATAGAGGATTCCTCTTTCTTTTCTTGTTTTCTTCTCTTTCATATGAGCAGGAACAAGGATAAAGGCACTCTTGTTGAAATTGATCCAGAACCTGAAAGAACTCTGAAGAGAAAATTAAGAGAAGCTAAATTACAACAATCTAAAGGTAACCTTTCAGAAATATTAGAACAAGAGAAGGAGATGGCAGCCGAAAATAATAATAATGCAAGGAGAATGCTTGGTGACTTCACAAAGCCAACGTCCAAGTTTGATGGAAGAAGCATCTCCATTCCTGCCATTGGAGCCAA
>NC_029777.3:55955262-55955789 GCF_000817695.3 Arachis duranensis | reverse complement strand
ACTGGGACATCCTTCAAGCAAGAAGGAGTTTCCTATTAAGGATCCAAAGGAATCTGAGGCTCATATAGAGACCATAGAGATTCCACTAAATCTCCTTCGGCCATTCATGAGCTCTGAAGACTATTCTTCCTCTGAAGAGGATGAAGATGTGACTGGAGAGCAAGTTGCTCAATACTTAGGAGCTATCATGAAGCTGAATGCCAAGTTGTTTGGTAATGAGACTTGGGAAAGTGAACCTCCCTTGCTCATTAATGAACTATATTCTTAGATTCAGAAAACTCTACATCAAAAGAAACAAGATCCTGGCAAGTTCTTAATACCTTGTACCATAGGCACCATGACCTTTGAAAAGGCTCTATGTGATCTAGGGTCAGGGATAAATCTTATGCCACTCTCTGTAATGGAGATGCTGGGGATCATTGAGGTACAACCTGCCTTGTTCTCATTACAATTGGCAGACAAATCAATGAGACAAGCTTATGGAATAGTAGAGGACATGCTAGTAAAGGTTGAAGGCCTTTACATCC
>NC_029777.3:55932683-55955152 GCF_000817695.3 Arachis duranensis | reverse complement strand
TAAAGAAGCGCTTGTTGGGAGGCAACCCAATTTTAATTATCTAATTTTTATTTTATTGTTATTTTGTGTTTTATTAGGTACATGATCGAAAAAATCATAAAAATTAAAAACAGAATCAAAAACAGTAGAAGAAAAAATTCACACCCTGGAGGACGCACAGGCTGGCGTTCAACGCTAGTAAGATGCATCTGGCCGGCGTTCAACACCAGAACAGAGCATCATTCTGGCGCTGAACGCCAGAAACAAGCAACATTCTGGCGCTGAACGCCAGGAATGTGCCTAGAGAAGAAAAGCTGGCGTTGAACGCCAGTAAGGAGCATGAAACTGGCATTCAACGCCAGAAACATGCTTTACATGGGTGTTGAACGCCCAGAACGTGCACCAATGGGCGTTTAAACGCCAGAATGGTGTGCAAAGGCATTTTACATGCCTATTTGGTGCAGGGATGGAATTCCTTGACACCTCAGGATCTCTGGACCCCACAGGATCCCCACCTACTATATTCCTACCTTACCTCCTAATCCTATTTTTGTGATTTGTATTCCCCATGTCACACTTCCCAACACTCTTCACCAATCACCTCAATTCCTCTTCCCAATCACCCCCTTCACCACTCAAATCCATCCACTCTTCCCCATAAAGCCCACCTACTTTCAAAAATTCGAAAACATTTTCCCACCCATTCCCACCCTAAATGGCCGAATACACACTACCCCCTCTCCCTATATATACCCTTCCATTCTACTTCATTTTCACACAACACAACTTCTTCTTCTTCTTCTTCTTCTTCTTCTTCTTCTTCTTCTTCTTCTTCTTCTTCTTCTTCTTCTTCTTCTTCTTCTTCTTCTTCTTCTTCTTCTTCTTCTTCTTCTTCTTCTTCTTCTTCTTCTTCTTCTTCTTCTTCTCTTCTTTCTTCTATTGCTCGAGGACGAGCAATATTTTAAGTTTGGTGTGGTCAAAGCACAATATTTTTTGTTTTCCACTACCATCAATGGCACCTAAGGCCGGAGAATCCTCTGGAAAAGGAAAAGGGAAGACAAAAGCTTCCACTTCCGAGTCATTGGAGATGGAAAGATTCATCTCCAAGAGCCATCAAGACCACTTCTATGGTGTTGTGGCAAGGAAGAAGGTGATCCCTGAAGTCCCTTTCAAGCTCAAGAAAAATGAGTATCCGGAGATCCGACATGAAATCCAAAGAAGAGGTTGGGAAGTCTTAACCAACCCAAAGTATGAACCCGAACCCAAAGCATGGATCACTAGGAACCATGATCAAAGTATGAACCCGAACCCAAAGAATTATCTCACAATGGTTCGGGGGAAATACTTAGATTTTAGTCCGGAAAATGTGAGGTTGGCATTCAACTTGCCCATGATGCAAGGAGATGCACACCCCTACACAAGAAGGGTCAACTTTGATCAAAGGTTGGACCAATTCCTTAGGGACATATGTGTGGAAGGAGCTCAATGGAAAATAGACTCCAAAGGCAAGCCGGATCAATTAAGAAGACTGGACCTCAAGCCTGTAGCTAGAGGATGGTTGGCGTTCATTCAACGCTCCATCATCCCTACTAGCAACCGATCTGAAGTCACTGTGGATCGGGCCATCATGATTCATAGCATCATGATTGGAGAGGAAGTAGAAGTTCATTAGGTCATCTCCAATGAATTCTACAAAATAGCCGACAAGTCCTCCACCATGGCACGGCTAGCTTTTCCTCACCTTATTTGCATCTATGTTACTCAGCTGGAGTTATCATAGAAGGAGACATCCCCATTGAAGAGGATAAGCCCATCACCAAGAAGAGGATGGAGCAAGCAAGAGAGACCATTCACGGTTCTCAAGAGATGCATGAGGAAGCTCATCATCAACAAATCCCTGAGATGCCTCAAGGGATGCACTTTCCTCCTAACAACTACTGGGAGCAACTCAACACCTCCCTAGAAGATTTGAGCCACAATGTGGAACAATTAAGGGTGGAACATCATGAGTACTCCATCATTCTCCATGAAATAAGAGAAGATCAAAGAGCAATGAGGGAGGAGCAACAAAGGCAAGGAAGGGACATAGAAGAGCTTAAGGACATTGTTGGTCCTTCAAGAAGAAGACGCCACTAAAGGTGGATTCATTCCTTGTTCTTTATTTCTTTCTGTTTTTCGGTTTTTAATGTTGTGTTTATCTATGTTTTGTGTCTTTATTTCATGATCATTAGTATGTAGTAACTATGTCTTAAAGTTATGAATAATTCCATGAATCCTTCACCTCTCTTAAACGAAAAATATTTTAATTCAAAAGAACAAGAAGTACATGAATTTCGAATTTATCCTTGAATTTAATTTAATTATATTGATGTGGTGACAATACTTTTTGTTTTCTGAATGAATGCTTGAAAAGTGCATATTTTTGATCTTGTTGTTTATGAATGTTAAAATTGTTGGCTCTTGAAAGAACGATGAACAAAGAGAAATGTTGTTGATGATCTGAAAAATCATGAAATTGATTCTTGAAGCAAGAAAAAGCAGTGAAAAAAATGGCGAAAAAAAAATAGAAAGAAAAAGAAAAAGCAAGCAGAAAAAACCAATAGCCCTTAAAACCAAAAGGCAAGGGTAAAATGGATCCAAGGCTTTGAGCATCAATGGATAGGAGGGCCCAAGGAAATAAAATCCAGGCCTAAGCGGCTAAATCAAGCTGTCCCTAACCATGTGCTTGTGTCATGAAGGTCCAAGTGAAAAGCTTGAGACTGAGTGGTTAAAGTCGTGATCCAAAGCAAAAAGAGTGTGCTTAAGAGCTCTGGACACCTCTAACTGGAGACTTTAGCAAAGCTGAGTCACAATCTAAAAAGGTTCACTCAGTCATGTGTCTGTGGCATTTATGTATCCGGTGGTAATACTGGAAAACAAAGTGCTTAGGGCCACGGCCAAGACTCATAAGTAGCTTTGTTCAAGAATCAACATACTTAACTAGGAAAGTCAATAACACTATCCGAAATTCTAAGTTCCTAGAGAAGCCAATCATTCTAAACTTCAAGGGAAAAAGTGAGATGCCAAAACTGTTCAGAAGCAAAAAGCTGCAAGTCCCGCTCATCTAATTATAATTAATATTCATTTATATTCTGAAATTCATAGTATATTCTCTTCTTTTTATCCTAATTGATTTTCAGTTGCTTGGGGACAAGCAACAATTTAAGTTTGGTGTTGTGATGAGAGATAATTTATACGTTTTTTGGCTTGTTTTTAAGTAGTTTTTAGTAAGATCTAGCTACTTTTAGGGATGTTTTCATTAGTTTTTATGTTAAATTCACATTTCTGGACTTTACTATGAGTTTGTGTGTTTTTCTGTGATTTCAGGTAATTTCTGGCTGAAATTGAGGGATTTGAGCAAAACTCTGAAAAAGGCTGACAAAAGGACTGCTGATGTTGTTGGAATCTGACCTCCCTGCATTCGAAATGGATTTTCTGGCGCTACAGAACTCCAAATGGCGCGCTGTCAACGGCGTTGGAAAGTAGACATCCAGAGCTTTCTAGCAATATATAATAGTCTATACTTTATTCGGGAATTGATGACGTAAAGTGGCGCTCAACGCCAAGTACATGCTGCTGTCTGGAGTCAAACGCTAGAAACACGTCACAACCCGGAGTTGAACGCCAGAAACACGCTATAACTCGGCGTTCAACTCCAATAAAAGCCTCAGCTCGTGGATAGATCAATCTCAGCCCAAACATACACCAAGTGGGCCCCGGAAGTGAATTTATGCATCAAATACTTACTAATGTAAACCCTAGTAGCTAGTCAAGTATAAATAGGATAATTTACTATTGTATTAGACATCTTTGGTCTCAGTTTGTTTTATTCTTCATCTTAGGAGGCTATTGATCACATTCAGGGGGCTGGCCATTCGGCCATGCCTGAACCTTTTACTTATGTATTTTCAACAGTGGAGTTTCTGCACACCACAGATTAAGGGTGTGGAGCTCTGCTGTACCTCAAGTTTCAATACAATTATTATTACTTTCTATTCAATTCTCTTCTATCCTTATTCCAAGATATACGTTACATTTAACTTTGATGAATGTGATGATCTGTGACACTCATCATCATTCTCACCTATGAACGTACGTGACTGACAACCACTTCCGTTCTACTCTAGGCCGGACGCATATCTCTTAGATTCCCCAACAGAATCTTCGTGGTATAAGCTAGATAGATGGCGGCATTCATGAGGATCCGGAAAGTCTAAACCTTGTCTATGGTATTCCGAGTAGGATTCTAGGATTGAATGACTGTGACGAGCTTCAAATTCCTGAAGGCTGGGCATGATGACAAGCGCAAAAGAATCAAGGGATTCTATTCCAACCCGATTGAGAACCGACAGATGATTAGCCGTGCTGTGACAGAGCATAGGAACGTTTTCACTGAGAGGATGGGATGTAGCCATTGACAACGGTGATGCCCTATATACAGCTTGCCATGGAAAGGAGTAGGAAGGATTGGATGAATGTAATAAGAAAGTAGAGATTCAAGAGGAGCACGGCATCTCCATACGCTTATCTGAAATTCCCACTATTGATTTACATAAGTATTTCTATCCTTTTTATTTTCTATTTATTTATTAATTTTCAAAACCCAAAACCTTTTAATCTGCCTAACTGAGATTTACAAGGTAACCATAGCTTGCTTCATGCCAACAATCTCTGTGGGATCGACCCTTACTCACGTAAGGTATTACTTGGATGACCCAGTACACTTGCTGGTTAAGTTGAACGTAGTTGTGATCACATATGCCAAAGAGCCATTAAATAAATCTCATGCAAATACAAAGAGGGCAATCACAATTTCGTCCACCATAAAAGCATTACTTTTTGTTTTTCCATGACCATTTATGGCACCTAAGGCTAGAGAAACCTCTAGAAAGAGGAAAGGAAAGGCAAAAGCTTCCACCTCTAAGTCATGGGAGATGGAGAGATTCATCTCAAAGGTCCATCAAGACCACTTCTATGAAGTTGTGGCCAAGAAAAAGGTGATCCCTGAGGTCCCTTTCATGCTCAAGAAAAATGAGTATCCGGAGATCCGACATGAGATCTGAAGAAGAGGTTGGAAAGTATGAACCCGAATCCAAAGAATTGGCTTACAATGGTTCGGGGGAAATACTTAGATTTCAGTCCGAAAAATGTAAAGTTGGCGTTCCACTTGCCAATGATGCAAGAAAATGCACGCTCCTACACTAGAAGGGTCAACTTTGATCAAAGGATGGACCAAGTCTTCATGGACATATGTGTGGAAGGAGCTCAATGGAAAAGAGACTCAAGAGGCAATCCGGTTCAGTTGAGAAGATCAGACCTTAAGCCTGCGGCTAGAGGATGGTTGGAGTTTATCCAATGCTCCATCATTCCTACTAGCAACCAATCTGAAGTGACTGTGGATCGGGCCATCATGATCCATATTATCATGATTAGGGAGGAAGTGGAAGTTCATGAGATCATACCTCTAGAACTCTACAAGGTGGCTGACAAGTCATCCACGGTGGCAAGGTTAGCCTTTCCTCATCTCATTTGTCGTCTATGCAATTTAGCTGGAATTGACATAGAAGGAGACATCCTCATTGAAGAGGACAAGCCCATCATTAAGAAAAGGATAGAGCAAACAGGAGAGCTCATTCATGGACCTCAACAAGAGCATGAGGAAGATCCTCATCAAGAAATCCCTGAGATGCCTCAAGGGATGCAATTTCCTCCACACAACTATTGGGAACAACTCAACACCTCCTTGGAAGGCTTGAGTTACAACATGGACCAACTAAGGGTGGAGCACCAAGAGCACTCTATCATTCTCCATGAGATTAGAAAAGATCAAAGAGCTATGAGGGAGGAGCAACAAAGGCAGGGAAGAGACATAGAGGAACTTAGGCGCTCCATTGGTTCTTCAAGAGGAAGACGCCACCCACACTAAGGTGGACTCATTCCTTAATCTCATTGTCTATTTATTTTCTGTTTTCGGTTTTTGAGCTTCATGTTTGTCTATGTTTGTGTCTTCATTACATGATCATTAGTGTCTAGTGTCTATGTCTTAAAGCTATGAATAACTCGATGAAACCTTCACCTCTCTTAAATGAAAAATGTGCATAAATACAATAGAACAAGAAGTACTTGGATTTCAAATTTTATCTTGAAATTAGTTTAATTATTTTGATGTGGTGGCAATACTTTTTATTTTCTGAATGAATGCTTGAACAGTGCATATTTTTTATTTTGTTGCTTATAAATGTTAAAATTGTTGGCTCTTGAAAGAATGATGAACAAAGAAAAATGTTATTGATAACAGATTATGAAATTGATTCTTGAAGCATGAAAAAGCAGTGAAAAAAATGGCAAGAAAAAAGAGAGAAAGAAAGAAAAAGAAAAAGCAAGCAGAAAAAGCCAACAGCCCTTAAAACCAAAAGGCAAGGGTAAAAAGGATCCAAGGCTTTGAATATTAATGGATAGGAGGGCCCAAGGAAATAAAATCCAGGCCTAAGCGGCTAAATCAAGCTGTCCCTAACCATGTGCTTGAGTCATGAAGGTCCAAGTGAAAAGCTTGAGACTGAGTGATTAAAGTCGTGATCCAAAGCAAAAGAGTGTGCTTAAGAACTCTGGACACCTCTAATTGGGGACTTTAGAAAAGCTGAGTCACAATCTGAAAAGGTTCACCCAGTTATGTGATGATTGTGTGACATTCATCACCATCCTCACTCATGATTGCGTGATTGACAACCACTTCCGTTCTACAAGAAAACAAGCTTGAATGTGTATCTCTTGGATTCCTGGTCCATGAGTTTGATTTCCTCTCCTAATAACAGAGCCTTCAATTCCTTGCGATCAGAGTCTTCGTGCTATAAGCTAGAATCAATTGGTAGCATTCTTGAGATCCAAAAAGTCTAAACCTTGTCTGTGGTATTCCGAGTAGAATTTGGGATGGGATGATTGTGACGAGCTTCAAACTCGGGACTATAGGGTGTGGTGACAGAGGCAAAAGGATAGTAAATCCTATTCCTACACGATCGAGAACCGACAGATGATTAGCCCTACGTAACCCGTAGCTGGACCTTTTTCACTGAGAGGATGGACGGTAGCCATTGACAACAGTGATCCCCCTACATACAGCTTACCATGGAAAGGAGTATGAAGGATTGGACGAAGGCAGTAGGAAAGTAGAGATTCAGAAGGAATGAGGCATCTCCATACGCTTATCTGAAATTCCCACCAATGAATTGCATAAGTTTCTCTATCTTTATTTTATGTTTATTTATCTTTTAATTATTAAAACTCCATAACCATTTGAATCTGCCTAACTGAGATTTACAAGGTGACCATAGCTTACTTCAAGTCGACAATCTTTGTGGGATCGACCCTTACTCACGTAAGGTTTATTACTTGGACGACCCAGTGCACTTGCTGGTTAGTTGTGCGAAGTTGTGAAAAAGAGTTGAGATTACAATTGTGCGTACCAAGATGTTAGTGCTATTGAAATCACAATTTTGTGCACCGGGGGCATTTTAGTCATTTCAAATAAAAATAGGGACAATATAGTAATTAAAAATGAATTTTAACCCAACAATAATAATGTATAAAAATACTATTTGCTCATCAATTTCACAATTATTTTCAATAAAATGTCCAAATCAAATAATTAGAAATAATATAATTAATTCCCTTATTTTCCCAAAACAGTAGTATCAATATTTTTAAGTATTAATTATTTAGTCCAAATCATATAAAAATCCTTATTATTTCACAACTACCAACTTTAAAATTTAAATAGATAAAATAACTCAATCATTGTAAAATTATATAAAATCTCAAATAGCCCAAACTCATTACTTCTGGATTCTAGAACTTTAAGTTGTAAATAGAAAACTAATCCATAATTATAGAGTTTGGATGAAAACCTTAATTTATTTTAAAATCCAATTAATCAAATCTACCTTTAATTACCTTCAATAAGATAATTTATGAAATTAAAACTGTAAATAAATATATGGTTTGAGATTAGTTCAAAATAGGACTTTTCAAAAGTCTTGGGTCTTACACAACACATTCATAATGATGAAGAACGGATATACATCTTAGAATAGAGAATCACACACATATTGAGGTAGAACAGTAGTACTTTATTAATCCATAAAACTCAGCAGAGCTCCTCCCCTTAACCTAGAAAGTTTATAAACACATACTGATAGAAAATACAATGTAGAATTCGAAAATAAGGCATAAAGTGGTGGAAGATCCTTGAAAAGTGTAAAAGTTCTCAAATAAATACTAGACTAATGACTAAGGATTACATAAGAAGGATAAAACAATCTTTTAGTGCTAAAATCCACTTTTGGGGCCTACTTCGTGAGTGTTTGGATTGAGCTTGAGATCCATGTTCTAGGAGGCCTCTAGGGTGTTGAACTCTGGCTAGGGGTCCTTCTTGGGCATTGGAACGCTGGCTAATCCCTTGCAGGCGTTGGATGCCAGAACAGGGCAGGAGGATGGTGTTGAACGCTAGTTTTGGACTTTCAATTCTAAAGAAAAGTATAAACTATTATATATTTTTGGAAAGCCCTGGATGTTAGCTTTCCAAAGCCATTAAGAACGCTCTATTTAAATATTTCTAACTCCAGAAAAGCTCTTTCGTGTGTAAGTAGCTAAGATCCAGACAGCGTCTGCAGTACTTTTTCTGCCTCTGAATCAAACTTTTGCTCCAGCTCTTCAATTTCAACAAAAAATACCTAAAATTTCACAAAAACACACAAACTCAAAGTAGAATCCAAAAATGTGAATTTTACACTAAAACCTATGAAAACTCAATAAAACTTAAACAAAACATACTAAGAACTATATGAAAATGATGGCAAAAAGCGTATAAAATATTCGCTCATCACAACACCAAACTTAAACTGTTGCTTGTCCCTAAGAAACTAAAAATATATTAGGATAAAAAGAAGAGTAAGATAGAATAAATCTCAGAGTTTCCAATGAAGCTCAGCTTCAATTAGATGAGCGGGACTTAGTAGCTTTTGCTTCTGAAAGTTTTGGCATCTCACTATCCATTGAAACTCAAAAGTGTTGGCATCCTTATGAACTTAGAATCCAGATGATATTATTGACTCTCCTAGTTTAGTTCTTTTTTATTTTTGAATACAGTTTTTAGAGTCTTGGCCGTGACCCTAAGCACTTTATTTTCCAATATTATCACTGGATACATAAATGCCATAGACACTTAACTGGGTGAACCCTTTTGGATTGTGATTCAGCTTTGCTAGAATCCCCAGATAGAGGTGTTCAGAGTTCTTAAGCACACTCTTAGGATCATCGGATCCTTTTACCCTTGACTTTTAGTTTAAAGAGTTATTGGCTTTTTGCCATTACCTTTTGGTTTAAAGAGCTATTGGCTTTTTCTATTTATTTCTTTTGCTGGTCTTTTTTTTTCGCATGCATTATTATATATATTTTTTCTTTTATTGGAACAAGCTTTTTCTTTTACTTTTTGCTGCTTTTTCTTGCTTCAATAATCAATTTTTGGATTTTTCAGATTACCAATAATACTTTTCCTTTTTCATCATTCTTTTAAGATCCAACATTCTTAATTTCAATTTCAAATATGCACTATTTAGTCATACATTCAGAAAATAAAAGCAATACCACCACATCAAGATAATTGAACTATTCTTATTATATAATTTGAAATTCATGTATCTCTCAATTCTTTCCAAATAAATTTTTTTTTAAGTAAGGTGAGAGATATATGGAATATTTTATAACCTTAAGACATAGATGATCATGCAACAAGAACAAGAGAACAGACAATAAAATATAACAGAAAACAGAAAAATAATATAAGAAAAGGGGATTAAGAGAATGAATCCACCTTAGTTATGGCGGCTGCTACTCCTCCTTGAGGATCCAATGTAGTGCTTGATCTTTTCAATGTCACTCCTTTGTCTTTGTTGTTCTTTCCTCAAAGCCCTTTAATATTCTCTTATTTCATTGAGGATGGTGGAATGCTCTTGATGCTCCATCCTCAACTGATTCACGTTAGAGCTTAATTCTTCCATGGAAGTATGCCATTGATCCCAATAGCTTTAAGGAGGAAAATACATCCCTTGAGGCATCTTAGGGATCTCATACTGAGGCAGTTGCACAGGCTCATGTGCATGCTCTCTAGTTTGCTCTATTATCTTCTTAGTGATGGGCTTGCCCTCCTCAATGAAGATGTCTCCTTCTATGACAATTCCAGCTAAATTGCATAGGTGACAAATGAGGTGAGGGAATGCCAACCTTGCTTTGGCGGAAGGCTTCTCAGCTATCTTGTACAATTCTTGAGGTATCACCTCATGTACATCCACCTCACTCCCAATCATGATGCAATGAATCATGATGGCTTTATCAATGTTCACCGCTGACTGAATACTAGTAGGAATAATGGAGCATTGGATGAATTTCAACCATTCTTTAGCTAGAGGCTTGAGGTCAAGCCTTCTTAGTTGAGTAGGCTTGCCTTGGGAATCCCTTTTCCACTATGCTCCTTCCACACAGATGTCTGAGAGCACTTGATCCATCCTTTGATCAAAGTTGACTCTTCTAGTGTAAGGATGTGGGTCTTCTTGCATCAAAGGCAAGTTGAACGCCAACCTCATACTTTCCGAACTAAAGTCCAAGATTCTTCTTTGGACCATGGTGCTCCAATTTTTAGGATTTAGGTTCACGCTAATGTCATGGTTTTTTGGGACCCATGTATTAGAATAGAACTCTTGCACCATTAAAATCCCAACTTCTTGAATGGGATCGGTTAGGACTTTCCATCCTCTTCTCCGGATCTCTCTTCATATTTTTGGATACTCATTCTTCTTAAGCCTGAAAGAGACCTCAAGAATCACCTTCTTCTCTGCCACTACTTCATAGAAGTGGTCTTGGTGGGATTTGGTGATGAATTTCTCCATCTTCCAAGATTCAAAGGTGGTGGCTACGGCCTTTCCTTTACTCTTTCTAGAGGGTTCTCCAACCTTGGGTGCCATCAGTGGTAATGGTAAGCAAAAAGTAATGCCTTTCCCACACCAAACCTAAAAGCTTTTCTCATCCTCAAGCAAAAATAAATAAAAGAGAAGAATGGAGTAAAAGAAGAAGAAAATAGAAGAAAAAGGAGGAAGAAAGCAATTTGGCCAACGGGGCTTTAGGGTATATGAAGTGTGTGTATGAAGGGTTATTAAGAGGGGGTATTTGTAGGAGTGGGCTAGGTTAGGGTTCGGTCATGGGTAGGGTAAATAGGAGGGAAATTTGATTTTAAATTGGGTGGGAGTTGGTGGGAGTTATGATGGTTTTGGGGAAGTGATATAGATGTGATTAGGCTAGGGTTTATAGGGAAGAGTGTATGGTAAAGTGTGAAAAAGAAGAGAGAATAAGTGAGGTAGGTAGAGTTGTTGTGGGACCCACTGGTCCAGAGAGGCTAGGGAATTTAGATTCCCTGCCCTCTTCATGGGTGTTGAATGCCCAATACCATGCTCTTGGCTAGCGTTCAACGCCAGCTATGCTGCTGATTGAGGCGTTGAACACCCAAGCTCTGCCCAAGGCTGGCGTTCAATGCCAACAAGGCTGCCATTTTGGGCGTTGAATGCCCAGCTTGTGCTCCCTGGCTGGCGTTTGAATGCCAGCAAGACACTCTATCCAGAGTGCTTTGTTTTCATTGCTGAACCTTTCTGTCTCTATTCTGACTGCTGCACATGATCATTGACCTACAAAAAAAAACTAGGAAAAACAAATTTAAAGAAAAACATAAGTAATAATAATTAAGATTGGGTTGCCTCCCAACAAGTGCTTTTTTAACGTTAATAGCTTGCTCATCATGGAGATCGATACGGTCTCAGAATTTCGCCCCTTATAGTGAACTTTCTTCTTGTCTTTTCATGAATGAACTCCACATGCTCTAGAGATAGGATACGACTCACTATATGTCGTATGACTGGTTTCTTGGTGAAGACAACTCTCATGCCAAGTGAAAGGCCTTCTGTTGGGACCTTTTTGTCCCTCTAGCCTTTAGGTACTTTCTTCATAGTATCTTTCTTAGAGCTTGATGATGACTGTCCAACACCAAACTTAGAATTGGTGAGTAGGGGCTTAGTAAAGCTCTATACTGAATGAGATAGTTGGAACACTAAGTATTGCATAGTTATCTCTGTGTTTTTAGAGGGAGAGTTGGGATGAGGAATCTTGAACAAGATGTGATCCTCCCATAGTTGTAAAATTAGTTCTCCCTTAGCTACATCAATTATAGCACTTGCAGCGGCTAGGAATGATCTGCCAAGGATAACAGAGTCATCCTCATCTTCCCTAGTATCCAAAATGATAAAGTTTGCAGGGATGTAATGGTGTTCAACCTTCACCAAGGCATCCTCTACTAAGCCATTTGCTTTCTTCATTGATTTGTTTGCCATCACTAATGAGATGTTTGCAGCTTGTACCTCAAAGATTCCCAACTTCTCCGTTATCGAGAGGGGCATGAGGTTAATCCTTCAACCAAGGTCACATAGCACTTTTTCAAAAGTATTAGTGCCTATAGTACAAGAAATCAAGAAGCATCTGGGATCCAAAAGCTTTTGAGGTAGCCTCTACTGAGCTAAGGCATTCAGTTCCTTTGTCAGCACTGGAGGTTCTTCCTCTAGTGTCTCAGTTCTGAATAGCTTGGCATTTAGCTTCATCAGAGCTCCTAGGTACCGAGCAATCTGCTCTTTTCTAGTGTCTTCATCCTCATCAGAGTATGAGTGTTCATCAGAACTCATGAATTGCAGAAGTGCATTCAGTGGAACCTCTATGATCCCTACATGACCCTTAATTTCCTTGAGTTCTTGGGTAGGGACATCCTCAGTGGGCGTTGAACGCCCAGTAGAGATCCCTTTACTGGCGTTCAACACCAGCTCTTGTGGTGTTGTGAGAATTAAATGCGCAAGAAGGTCTTCTTTATTGGCGTTCATTGCCAGTAATGGTATAGGTTTGGGTGTTGAACGCCCAGGAGGGACATCCTTCCTGGCGTTCAATGCCAGTGATGGTTTAGGTTTGGGCGTTGATCACGGAATGGGGTGTACCTCACTGGCGTTCAACGTCAAGAGTGGCATATCGTTGGGCGTTGAGCGCCCAGTAAGGGCTTTCTTACTGGCGTTCAATGCCTGCCCTTCCCCCCTTAGTTTTGGTATCAACTTCTACAGTGATGGCCTTGCACTCTTCCCTTGGAATAACTTCAGTGTTACTTGTACCAACTTATACCTCCAAGCTTCTAATGAGGGACCAAGTTTGAATTATAAAACTATGAGTGGTCATTGAAAGCTCAGAGACTATGGTGGCTAAGTCAGAGATGGTCTACCTAGAAGTCTCTGATTCTTGCTAAGAAGGTGGGAATGGTGGTCTATTACTGAACCTATTTTGGTTCCTTCCACCTTGATTATTGTTAAAGCATTGCTGAGGCTTCTGCTGATCCTTCCATGAAAGGTTAGGATGATTCTTCCATGAGGGTTTGTAGGTGTTTCCATAGGGTTCTCCCATGTAATTCACCTCCTCTATCATGGGTTGTTCAGGATCATAAGATTCTTCTTTAGAGGAAGCTGCTTGAGTACCGCCAGCTGCAGCTTGCATTCCAGTCACCTGCTGGGAGATCATGTTGACCTATTGGGTCAAGATCTTGTTGTGAGCCAGTATGACATTCAGAGTATCAATTTCAAGAACTCCTTTCTTCTGAGGTACCTTATTACTGACAGGGTTTCTTTCAGAAGTGTACATAAACTGGTTGTTTGCAACCATGTCAATGAGTTCTCTTGCCTCTTCAGGCGTTTTCTTCCAGTGGAGTGATCCACCAGCAGAGTTATCCAGTGACAGCTTGGATATCTCAGAACGGCCATCAGAGAAGATGTCTAGTGTGGTCCAATATAAGATCATGGTAGGACTTTTTCTAAAGGATTCACCCTCTTTTTCTCCGAAGGTTTAAACATCCACCCTAAGTCTGCTCAACTTTTGAGGTGGGAAGAACTTGGTCAAGAATGCATTGACCACCTTCTCCCATGTGTTAAGATTCTCTTTAGGTTGAGAATCTAACCACACCCTAACTGTGTCTATTACAGCAAAAGGAAAGAGCATAAGTTTATAGGCCTCATGACTCACTCCGTTGGTCTTAATTGTGTCACATATCTGCAAGAAGTCAGATAAGAATTTATTTGGATCTTCCTGTGGAAGTCCATGGTACTCGTAGTTCTGTTGAACTAAAGTCACCAGTTTAACTTTCAGCTCAAAGTTGGTGGCATTGATAACAGGGATAGATATACTGTACCCATAGAAATCAGAATTGGGTGCAGTATAGGCTCTAAGAACCTTCCTTGCTTCTCTTCTACCATTAGCATTGTCTGCCATGTCTGTATTGATTGTTTATTGTTCAAATAGATCTGTGAGGTTTCCTCTAGAGTATTCTACTTTAACTTGTTGTAGACACCTCCTCAGGGTCTTCTCAAGTTCAGGATCAGGTTTAAAGAGATGCTCTTTATCTCTATTCCTGGTCATAAACAGGAAAAAGAAAACAAGAAAGAAAGAAAGAAAAGATGCTTCAATGTCTGATTTGAGTATAGAGGACTTCTAGTGAGACGTGAAGAAGAAGAGAAGAATGAAGAATGAATATAGAAGAAGGAGAAGAAGAATTCGAATAAAGAGATGAGGAATTCAAAAATTAAAAGTCAAAAGAGAAAATATTTTTGTTTTTATTTTATTTATTAATGAAATTGGAAATGAATAGCTAATTAAATAAAAATAATTGAAAATTAAATAATGAACTTTTGAAAAATAAGAGAGGGGAATATAAGAGAATTTTCGAAAATTAGAAGAGAGAAGAAGTAGTTATGAAGTTTGAAAAAGAAGAAAGAGAAAAACAAGTAACTAATTAAGAAAGATTGATAAGATAGAAGATTAGAAAAGATTTGAATTTAAAATTTGAAAATTGGAAAAGATAAGATAGAAATTGAAAAGATTTTAAAAAGATTTGATTTTGAATTTTGAAATTAGAAAAGATAAGATAGGAATTTAAAAAGATTTGAAAAAGAATTGAAAAAGGTAAGATTTGAAATTTGATTTTTGAAGAAAATTTGATTTGAAATTTGAAATTCGAAATTTGAAATTTTGATTTTTGAAATTAATTTTAAAATTTGAATTTGAAATAAGATAAGATAAGATTTTTGAAATTTAAAGAAAGATAAAAAAAATATAAGATAGTAAATTGAAAAAGATATGATTTTTGAAAAAAATTGATTTTGAAAAGATTTGAATTTGAAATTTAAAACTAGGACAAGATAAGATAAGGATTTTAAAATTAAAATTTGAAAAATTTGTTGATTTTTTTTTTGAAAATTGAGATAAAGATAAGAAAAGATATTTTTTAATATTGAATTTAATGAAGAAAGAGAAAAATAACAAAAAGACAAAGAGGCACCAAACTTAAAAATTTTAAGATCAAAAGAACAAGAAAAACAAGAACACTTTGAAGATCAAAAAGAACACCCAATAACAAAACTCAGAATTAAAAGAAAACAAGAACATTCAAAGGACACCAAACCTAAAAATTTTGAAAACCAAGAACACTACTTTCGAAAAATTTTAAAAGAAAACACACAAGAAGGCACAAGATTCAAGCAAAAGACACTATTTTTGAAAATTTTTAGAAAAAGACTCAAGAAATTTGAAAAAGACTCAAACAAGAACAAGAACAAAGACTCAAACAGAAGGTAAAGATTGATAAAGAAAAGAAAATATTTTTGAAAGCTTTTTGAAAAGAAAATAGAAGACTCAGGTGAAATAAAACTAAACCTATAAAAAAAGGAAATTACCTAATATAAGAAACAAGATAATCTGTTAGTTGTCTAAACTCAAACAATCCCCGGCAACGGCACCAAAAACTTGGTAGGTGCGGAATTACACCTCACGCTACTGAACCAGCAAGTGCACTGGGTTGTCCAAGTAATACCTGAGTGAGTAAGGGTTGATCCCACGAGGATTGTGATTTAAAGCAAGCTATGGTTATCTTGTAGATCTTTGTTTGTTTAATTCTCATAAAAGAAAAATAAGTAAAATGTTACCCAGTTGATGGTGAATGCAATGATATGAAGATGGTTAAGGCTTTGAGATGCTTTGTTCTTCTGGATTAATCTGGTCTTATTGTCTTCTTCAACTGTGAATAATTTCTTCTATAGCAGGCTCTATGTGATTAACATCTTTTTTAAGAGATCGCCAATACTCCTCCAGATATGAACCCCAGGGTTAGTACGGATTCATTCTAATGGAGGGTGAAGCTCTTGCAGTTCATTCTCCTTGGTGATCCTACTCAAAATGCCACAGACAAGGTCGAATCTTCTGGATCAGAGAATGTTGTGCATTTGGTTCTAGCCTCTACCACAAAGACTCTAATCTTCCCATACTTTAGCTGAACTGGTGTCTCAAGAAGTCCCCATCGATGTTATGAATCAGCCGTCTAAGAGATGTATGATCAAACCAGAGTTTCGTTATTATCCAATGAAAGACTCATGCTGATCCCATGTAGAATGAGATAACCTTATGCCGGTTCAACGCATTCATAATGATGAAGAATGGATATACATCTTAGAATAGAGAATAAAACATGTATTGAGGTAGAACAGTAGTACTTTTTAATCCATAAAACTCAGCAGAGCTCCTCCCCTCAACCTATGAGGTTTAGAAACTCACACTGATAGAAAATACAATGTAGAATTTGAAAACAAGGCATAAAGTCATGGAAGATCCTTGAAAGGTGTAAAAGTTCTCAAATAAAGACTAGACTAATGACTAAGGATTACATAAGAAGGGTAAAATAGTCTTTTAGTGCTAAAATCTACTTCTGGGTCCCACTTGATCAGTGTTTGGGCGGAGCTTGAATGAGATCCACGTGTTAGGAGGCCTCTAGGGCATTGAACGCTGGAATAGGGCAGGAGGCTAGCGTTGAACGCCCGTTTTGGGCCTTCAATTCTGAAGCAAAGTATAGACCTCTGTAGCTCCAAAAATGTTCTTTCAAGTGCAAGGAGGTCAGACCCGGACAACATCTGTAGTACTTTTTCTACCTCTGAATCAGACTTTTTCTCCAACTCCTCAATCTCAGCCAGAAAATACCTGAAATTGCACAGAAACACACAAACTCAAAGTAGAATCCAAAAATGTGAATTTTACACTAAAACCTATGAAAACTCAATAAAACTTAAACAAAACATACTAAAAACTATATGAAAATGATGGTAAAAAGCATATAAAATATTCGCTCATCAATAATCCAAATGTGACATGTAATTCGACCTAAGAACTACTTTTAAATTTTATTAGAAAACTAAATAATTTGTATGCTTAAATTTTGATTAATTAATTTATGACTAAGTAATTCTTGAGAAACTGAGGAACCAATGAATTGGAAATCAGTTACTAAAGATTTGTTATGAAATATCTTGCAAACTTCAAGATAAGTAAACAAGGTTTGATTTCTCTAAAAGCATAAACAACTCCGAAGTCTTTAACCCTCACTATTACTGTCGTCTTTCAAATCAACATTCAAGCTCTTTGTTCATAAGCATTCAAGCGTTTAAGGTTCTCATGCTCTCAGCATGACACAATTTTGTCCCCTTTAAAATAAGGTTTTATTAATCTAGTTTGGAATTTAATCTTCCATTTGTTTGCTAAATGTTTTAATCCTCGTGGGAAGGATATCTACTCACTGTGGTATTACTTGAGTGATCAAATACACTTGCCATTATCCGTGAGCTTCAATTTTTTCTCATTAAGTGTTTGGCGTCGTTGTCAGGAATTAATAGAGATTGACAATGTAATATCCGATTAAAACATAACTTAGATCTTGTTTACTTTCTTTTCTTTTATTTCACTTTTTGTTTTTTTATTTTGAGTTTACTTCTTTATCTTTTCTTTTATTTTCTCTATTCTTCTTTTTCACGTTTTCTTTTTCCTTTCTTATTTTTCTTTTTTTTGTTGATCCTCTTTTATTTTATCTTCTTTATTTTGTTTAAATCTTTTCTAAATTTATATCATATTTCACTTTCTTTTATTTTTTCATCCCTTTAGTTGGTTTAAAATTCCTTATCCTTTAGTTTCTTTTATTCCACGTCCTTTTTCTTTTCCTAATTCTTCTGTCTTTATTATTTCCTCCCTTTATTCCACAAGATATGTTTAATCTTGTTTTCATTGGTGTTAGACAGAATAACAACTGATAATGAATGTGTAATATGATTAAGAAAGGACATCACTTCTTTTTCTCAAAAAGAGAATGAACCATTCTATGAAGCATGGGAGAGGTATAAAAAATAGCTCAAAGGATGTCCACGTCATGCCCTATTCAATTGGTTGATAATATACTTCTTTTCTGCTCCCTTTATTGCACAAGATATATTTAATCTTGTTTTCATTGGTGTTAGACAGAATAACGACTGATAATGAATGTGTAATATGATTAAGAAAGGACATCACTTCTTTTTCTCAAAAAATCGAATGAACCATTCTATGAAGCATGGGAAAGGTATAAAAAATAGCTCAAAGGATGTCCACATCATGCCCTATTCGATTGGTTGATAATATACTTCTTTTATGATAAAGATTTTCAAACCTCGAAAGTAATAATCGATTCAGCAGTAAAAGGTTCATTACTAAAAATAACATCTGAAGAGGTATTAGCAGCAATAGCGATTATAGCCAACAATTTGAGGAAGGAAAACTATAAAGAGATGAATAAAACACACAACATTGAAAAGCGCTTGTTGGGAGACAACCAAACCATGATTAATATCTTCTTTTGCATTCTTGTTCCTTTTGGTTAAGAGCACTTAGTTATTATCATCATCTTATTCTCCTTCTTCTTCCTCTATTGCATGCATATTTCCATTCTTCTGATTTATGTTAAAAAAAATAATATTTTGGGGATTATGCGATAGGCGCCATGATCACATGCCTGACGTGTGAATCAATAAAGTTCCCAGGGAGTACAAATGCAAAGATACCTAGCATCCTTAACTGACGCCGGACATTTTCAAATTCAATACCCCTAATTTAAAATCACATTGATTAAGGTTTTATCTTATCCTTTTTCTTTCCATGCACGTATGCTTTTTCCATGATTTACACCCATTATTCTGGCAATCTTAAGTTTAACATAAATCTCTAAGCTTGGTGTAAACCCTTAAGTTTAGTGTTGGTAACACCATGGACCAGCACAAGAAGTAGTGATGATAACTGAATAAACTTGGGTAAGATAGAATAATATGAATCCTCTCTAATTGGGCCAAATGGGCCAAAAATGCTAATGAGTTGGACTGGGCCCAAGTTAGGCCCAAGCCCAACATATAAAACACCTTAAGTGAGGCTAACTCAGCCCCATTTCACCACATAACTCAAAAACACAGCTGAAGTGAAAGAGGAAAGAGGAGAGAGCTTTTCCACCATTGTTACTATTCATCACTAACTTCCCAAGCTCATAACTTGAGCTACGGTGCTCTGATTTGTGTGCCGTTAGTTGCTACGCGAAGATCTTGTCGTGTCTGTTAGTTTCATCCATCTTTTGTTGGTAAGATTTTGAAAGTTCTTCTCCATTCTGCATTCCTAAGAAATTCAAAATTTTGCACTTGAGTATTGAGTAGATTTTGTGTTTTTGATTTATTAGGTGGTATCTAAGGTTGGGTTATTGGTGGTTTATTCCACAAACACCATTGGGAAAGGTAAGAAATCTCTTTACCTTTGTGGATTTGTGAATTTGGTAACTCTATGTTAATTTATGGTAATTTGTATGATTTTATTTTGAGTTCTTGTGATTGTTGGAATTTATTGGAGCTTTGGATGTCAGTTGATGATCTGTTGGTGATTGGAGACTTCTTTTGGACACAAATTTGGTGTTTTGGATGTATTGGGAATCGGTCAAGGTATGGTTTTGGTTTTCTCTATATAATATGTAATATTTCTGGATACTTAGACTAGTAAACCTTAGCATAGGATTGAATTGGTTGTTGATAATTGTTGATGTATGATGATTTTGATGATTGTTATGATTTTGATGAATGATCATGTTGATTTATGTTGTGGGGTTGAATAATGATGATTATGAGGATTGATAATGAATTATAAGGCTTGTTGATGTTGATAAATGTTGAGGATGATGAAATGATGTTTTGTGATGTTAATTATTGAGATTTGAGTTTTGTAAGTGAAATTTGGTGTATAGAATGGATGATATTATATGTTTCTAAGTTGTGGAATGATGAGAAGGTATATGACTATAATTTAGGTACATTGGGATTGTTTTGGATGTGGAATAAGGCGTTTTGAATTGAGAGTTTTGGTAAAAGTGAGGTTTAAAGGTTTTCGGTAAAAACGGATTATTGGCCATATTTGGCGGATCAAATATTAAGCCTTGATTTTTGAAATTGATTGAATTTCATATCAAATTAAAGATAATTCAAAGAGCTTTAAAATGGTATTAATTTCGTGGAAATCGAAATTTCGTAGAAAAAGATATGATCGTTGGAAGTTGGTGTCAAAAATCTAAAATTATGTGATGTTGTAGAAAATTGTAAGTTCTGGTTTGTGTGCTCACGCACACACCTGTGGCTATACAATGAGCAGAACGAGTGTTATGACTCATGCGTATGCACGAGGGCTGTGTGCACGCACACCCTGTGGAAGTTGCAAGTTGTGCGTACGCACAAGTTGGGAAGAGCCTTCTGTTGAGTGCGTCCGGACGTATTCATGCATACGCATAAAATAGAAATTTACACCTTGTGTGCGTATGCACACCTCTATGCGTACGTACAAGCCCTGCTTTTCAAATAAAAACCTTGTTTTCAATCATTTTACCTTCCCGGTAAGCTTGTAAACTTTTGTAACACTTATTTAACGTTCCTTAGCTTGTATTTAGGCTTTGAAACACAGAGAATACCCTAAGTGAGTTTAACTAGATATTTTTTGGTAAAATGTTTAGAAGATGGACTTAGGTTTTTGAAGTTTGTGAGTGGACCATTGTAGTACTATATTGATGATGAGTATGATGAGCTATGAAAATAAGAAAATTCATAAGGTTTGTGACGAGTCTGTGAACATAAGATAAATGAGAAAATATTGAATACTGGAAGTGATCACTGATGGAATATAGATATATATATTATTTTGTACTGAGATAGTTGAGACGCCGTGCGCCTGGCAAGGATGGTTGGTTAATCCCGCTAGTCGAGGTCGCGACTGCGGCGTAAGGTCGATGATTTATCCCACTTACATTGAGATGTGAGGTCTGTTGTTGAGTATCCCATTTGCATCCTTTCAGAATCACAAGAGTGTGCCGGGTACTATATCTCTGAACCGCGTGCCAGGCACGATATCCCTGGGGTTCCCACTTATATTCATGACCGAAAGGCGACATTCCCATGGGAATGTGTCAGGTTGGCAGTTGAACCAACAATGTGATATCACAGCAAGTAGGACAAGCATTCATCATATGTATTACTATGTGTTTATGGTACACGGAATCGTGATTCACACTTTTTCACAACTCCGTGCAACTGACCAGCAAGTGCACTGGGTCATCCAAGTAATACCTTACGTGAGTAACTGTCGATCCCGCAGAGATTGCCGGCTTGAAACAAGCTATGGTTATCTTGTACCTCTTAGACAGGCGATTAATAATAAAAAGGATTTTGTTTGTGAAAAGTAAAAGAGCATGAAAAGAATGGTACTTGTTATTCAATAATAGAGAGCAGGTTGAGGTTTTGGAGTTGCTTTGTCTTCTGAATTTCTGCTTTCCCACTGTCTTCTTCTTCCAGAAACGCGTGTCCCTTCCATGGCAGGCTATATGTTGGTGGATCACTGATGAGCGGATAATTTATACGCTTTTTGGCATTGTTTTTAGTATGCTTTTAGTATATTTTAGTTAGTTTTTATTATATTTTTATTAGTTTTTAGTTAAAATTCACTTTTCTAGACTTTACTATGAGTTTGTGTGTTTTTCTGTGATTTCAGGTATTTTCTGGCTGAAATTGAGGGTCCTGAGCAAAAATCTGATTCAGAGGCTGAAAAGGACTGCAGATGCTGTTGGATTCTGACCTCCCTGCACTCGAAGTGGATTTTCTGGAGCTACAAAAGCCCAATTGGTGCTCTCTCAACAGCGTTGGAAAGTAGACATCCTGGGCTTTCCAGCAATGTATAATAGTTCATAATTTGCCCGAGATTTGATGGCCCAAACCGGCGTTGCAAATCAGCATTAGAATTCCCGGCGTTTAACGCCGGAACTGGCATAAGAATTGGAGTTAAATGCCCAAACTGGCATAAAAGCTGGCGTTTAACTCCAGAAAAAGTCTCTACACATGAAAGCTTCAATGCTCAGCCCAAGCACACACGTTTAACTCCAGAAAAAGCCTCTACACATAAAAGCTTCAATGCTCAGCCCA
>NC_029777.3:55929107-55932607 GCF_000817695.3 Arachis duranensis | reverse complement strand
AGAATCTTCGTGGTATAAGCTAGAATTGATGGCGGCATTCAAGAGAATCCGGAAGGTCTAAACCTTGTCTGTGGTATTCTGAGTAGGATTCAAGGATTGAATGACTGTGACGAGCTTCAAACTCCTGAAGGCTGGGCGTTAGTGACAGACGCAAAAGAATCACTGGATTCTATTCCGACCTGATTGAGAATGGACAGATGATTAGCCATGCTGTGACAGAGCACGTTGAACATTTTCACTGAGTGGATGGGAGGTAGCCATTGACAACAGTGAAACCCTACATACAGCTTGCCATGGAAGGAGCCTTGCGTGCTTGAAGAAGAAGACAGTAGGAAGGCAGAGATTCAGAAGATAGAGCATCTCCAAAACCTCAACCTGTTCCCCATTACTGCAAAACAAGTACTTATTTCATGTTCTTTTGCTTTTCACAACCAAACCCGATAATTATTGATATCCTGACTAAGAGTTACAAGATAACCATAGCTTGCTTCAAGCCGACAATCTCCGTGGGATCGACCCTTACTCACATAAGGTATTACTTGGACGACCCAGTGCACTTGCTGGTTAGTTGTGCAGAATTGCAAAAGTGTGATTGCAATTTCGTGCACCAAGTTTTTGGCGCCGTTGCCGGGGATTGTTCGAGTTTGGCAACTGACAGTTTATCTTGTTGCTTAGATTAGGACTGTTTTCTTTTTGATTGGTTTAGAGTCTTTTATTTTAGTCTAGTCTCATATTTTAAGTTTGGTGTCAATTGCATGCTTTTGTTTTCTTTTAATTTTTCGAATTTGCATGTCCTTAGTCCCTTTTTTATCTTTAAAAATTCTAAGTTTGGTGTCTTCTTTTTTTGTTTTCCTTTGAGTTTTCGAAAATTTATGTCTGATTTTCTAAAAAATTTTAAGTTTGGTGTCATTTTGTTGTTTTTCTCTTTCCTCATTTAAAAAAAAAATCAAATCTTTTTCAAAATAATTTTCAATCATATCTTTTCAATTGCTAATTCCAAAATCTTTTTAATTAACTAATTGATTTAGTTTTCAAGTTGCTTTGATCTTATTTTAGTTTTCAAAAATTTATTTTGTTTTCCTTTTGTTTTATTTTATTTTTTTCGGTCAAAAAAAATATATTTTACTTTACTTGTGAATTCATATCATATTCCCTTTCTCCATCATGGATCTAAGTGGAATTGAATAGTCCAGAAGGACTCTGGGGTCATATGCTAACCCCATTACAGCTGCATATGGGAGTAGCATCTGTATACCTCCCATTAAAGCAAGCAGCTTTGAGCTAAATCCTCAACTCATTATCATGGTGCAACAAAATTACCAGTTTTCCGGTCTTCCACAGGAAGAACCTACTGAGTTTCTGGCACAGTTCTTACAAATTGCTGACACAGTGCGTGATCAAGAGGTGGATCAGGATGTCTACAGACTATTACTGTTTTCATTTGCTGTAAAAGATCAAGCTAAGAGGTGGTTGAATAACCAACCTACAGCAAGCATAAAGACATGGAAACAGTTATTAGACAAATTCCTGAATCAATTTTACCCTTTCTAATGCCTGGGAGAGGTATAGAAGTATGCTAAGAAAATGCCCCTCTGAAATGTTTTCAGAGTGGGTACAGTTAGACATCTTCTACTATGGGCTTACAGAAAAAGCTCAGATGTCTTTAGACCACTCAATTGGTGGATCTATACACATGAGGAAGACAATTGAAGAGGCTCAAGAGCTTATAGACACTGTTGCTAGAAATCAATATTTGTACTCTAGCAATGAGTTCTCTGCAAAAGAGGAAGTCATGGCAGCAGCCACTGATCCTAATCCTCAAGAACAGATGATTGAGCTTACTCAGCAATTACACCTGATGACAAAACAGTTAGCAAAATTTAAAGAGATGCTCCAAGAAACTAAAATTGCTAACAAGAACATAGAATTGCAGTTGAATCAGGCAAAATAGCAGATATCTAAACAGATAATAGAAGAATGTCAAGCAGTTCAACTGAGGAGTGGGAAGACATTGAATAGCACTGCTCAAAGTAGCAAAAAGCCAAATAAGGAACAATTGACAGAGGATAACCAAACCACTGTCCAAAATCCCTCTGAGGACAGTAAGAGCCCAGAGAGGAATACTTTTGGTGTTCAAACGCCAGAAAAGGGGGGAAAGCTGGCGTTAAACGCCCATTCCCTGCCCAGTTCTGGCGTACAAACGCCAGAAAAGGGAGAGAAGTTGGCGTTAAACGCCCAATCTTCACCCAATCCTGGCATTCAGACGCCAAGGGAGGATCAGACACCTGAGAGTGCTGACAGTAATCCCTCTAAAAAGGCTTCTTCAACCACTTCTGTAAGGAATAAACCTGCAGCAACTAAGGTTGAAGAATATAAAGCCAATATGCCTTATCCTCAAAAACTCCGCCAAGCGGAACAGGATAAGCAATTTGCCCGCTTTGCAGACTATCTAAGGACTCTTGAAATAAAGATTCCGTTTGCAGAGGCACTTGAGCAAATACCTTCTTATGCTAAGTTCATGAAAGAAATCTTAAGCCATAAGAAGGATTAGAGAGAGACTGAAAAAGTATTTCTCACTGAAGAATGCAGTGCAGTCATTCTAAAAAGCTTACCAGAAAAGCTTCAAGATCCAGGAAGCTTTATGATACCATGCACATTAGAAGGTGCTTGCACCAAGATAGCCCTGTGTGCTCTTGGAGCAAGCATCAATCTAATACCTGCATCCACTATCAGAAAGCTTGGGTTGACTGAAGAAGTCAAACCAACCCGGATATACCTCCAACTTGCTGATGGCTCCATTAAATACCCATCAGGCATAATAGAGGATATGATCGTCAAGGTTGGGCCATTCGCCTTTCCAACTGACTTTGTGGTGCTGGAAATGGAGGAGCACAAGAGTGCAACTCTCATTCTAGGAAGACCTTTCCTAGCAACTGGACAAACCAGCCTGATCTGGAAGGGCCAGAGGAACTAGAAGAACCTCTAAAAACTCCTCAATTAGAGGAAAAGTCCCCCAAACCAGAGCTCAAACCACTGCCACCATCCCTAAAATATGCATTTCTGGGAGAAGACAACACTTTTCCTGTGATCATAAGCTCTACCTTAAAGCCACAGGAAGAGGAGGCACTGATTCAAGTGCTAAGGACACACAAGACAGCTCTTGGGTGGTCCATAAGTGATCTTAAGGGCATTAGCCCAGCTAGATGCATGCACAAGATCCTGTTGGAGGATAATGCCAAACCAGTGGTCCAACCACAAAGGAGGCTAAATCCAGCCATGAAGGAGGTGGTGCAAAAAGAGGTCACTAAATTACTAGAGGCTGAGATTATTTATCCTATTTCTGATAGCCCCTGGGTAAGCCCTGTCCAAGTTGTCCCCAAAAAGGGAGGCATGACAGTGGTTCATAATGAAAAAAATGAATTGGTTCCTACAAGAACAATCACAGGGTGGCGTATGTGTATTGACTACAGAAGGCTCAATACAGCCACCAGAAAGGATCA
>NC_029777.3:55928387-55929001 GCF_000817695.3 Arachis duranensis | reverse complement strand
CTTTTTGGATGGCTATTCAGGTTACAACCAAATTGCAGTAGATCCTCAGGACCAAGAGAAAATAGCATTTACTTGCCCTTCTGGCGTGTTTGCCTACAGGAGGATGCCTTTTGGTCTGTGTAATGCTCCTGCAACCTTTCAGAGATGCATGTTATCCATATTCTCCGATATGGTGGAGAAATTCCTGGAAGTCTTCATGGATGACTTCTCAGTATATGGAGACTCATTCAGCTCCTGTCTTAATCACCTAGCACTTGTCCTAAAAAGGTGCCAAGAGACTAACCTGGTTTTAAACTGGGAGAAATGTCACTTTATGGTGACTGAAGGAATTGTCCTTGGGCACAAAATTTCAAGCAGGGGAATAGAGGTGGATAAAGCAAAGGTGGAGGTAATTGAAAAATTGCCACCACCAGCCAATGTTAAGGCAATCAGAAGCTTTCAGGGGCATGCAGGATTCTACAGAAGATTTATAAAGGATTTTTCGAAAATTGCAAAACCTTTGAGTAACCTGCTAGCTGCTGACACACCATTTGTGTTTGACACACAGTGTCTGCAGGCATTTGAGACCCTAAAAGCTAAGCTGGTCACAGCACCAGTCATCTCTGCACCAGACT
>NC_029777.3:55924422-55925443 GCF_000817695.3 Arachis duranensis | reverse complement strand
TGGGATGAACCATATCTCTTTAAGAGATGTGCTGACGGAGTGATCCGCAGATGTGTACCCAGAGAAGAAGCACAAAGGATCCTATGGCACTGCCATGGATCACAGTATGGAGGACATTTTGGAAGTGAGCGAACAGCCGCTAAAGTCCTCCAATGTGGCTTCTACTGGCCTACTCTCTATAGAGATGCCCGAGAGTTTGTGCGTAACTGTGATAGTTGCCAGAGAGTTGGTAACTTGCCTCACGGATATGCCATGCCTCAACAAGGGATATTAGAGATTGAATTGTTTGATGTATGGGGGATTGACTTCATGGGTCCATTCCCACCATCATACTCAAACACTTACATTCTGGTGGCAGTGGACTATGTATCTAAGTGGGTAGAAGTAATTGCTATACCCACTAATGATACCAAGACTGTGCTGAAATTCCTCCAGAAACACATCTTCAGCAGGTTTGGTGTTCCCAGAGTACTAATCAGTGATGGGGGCACTCATTTCTGCAATAAACAGCTTTACTCCGCTATGGTCCGATATGGAATTAGCCACAAAGTGGCTACCCCGTTGATGAGCGGATAATTTGTACGCTTTTTGGCATTGTTTTTAGTATGTTTTTAGTATGATTTAGTTAGTTTTTAGTATATTTTTATTAGTTTTTAGTTAAAATTCACTTTTCTGGACTTTACTATGAGTTTGTGTGTTTTTCTGTGATTTCAGGTATTTTCTGGCTGAAATTGAGGGACCTGAGCAGAAATTTGATTCAGAGACTAAAAAGGACTGCAGATGCTGTTGGATTCTGACCTCCCTGCACTCGAAGTGGATTTTCTGGAGCTACAGAAGCCCAATTGGCGCGCTTTCAACGACTTTGGAAAGTAGACATCCTGGGCTTTCCAGCAATATATGATAGTCCATACTTTGCTCCAGATTTGATGGCCCAAACCGGCGTTCAAAGTCACCCTCAGAAATCCCAGCGTTAAACGCCGGAACTGGCACAAGAATGGGAGTTAAACGCCCAAACTGGCAC
>NC_029777.3:55922536-55923715 GCF_000817695.3 Arachis duranensis | reverse complement strand
TGCTTTTCACAATCAATCCTGATAATTTCTGATATCCTGACTAAGATTTACAAGATAACCATAGCTTGCTTCATGCCGACAATCTCCGTGGGATCGACCCTTACTCGCGTAAGGTTTATTACTTGGACGACCCAGTGCACTTGCTGGTTAGTTGTGCGAAGTTGTTTAATGCCATGGTATTGAACACCAAGTTTTTGGGATTCATGACCGGGGATTATGAGAGTTGTGAAAAGTATTGTTCACAATTTCGCGCACCAAGTTTTTGGCGCCGTTGCCGGGGATTGTTCAAGTTTTGAGCAAGCTTTTGGTCCGGTAACATCAGTGCCAAGATCCGGCAACAGCACCAAGTTTTTGGCACCGTTGTCGGGGATTGTTCAGTTTGGACAACTGACGGTTCATCTTGTTGCTTAGATTAGGTATTTTTTTTTCAGAGTTCTTAAGAATGAATTCTAGTGTTTCAAGGTGATGTTCTTATCATCACCAAAGCTGATTGATCTTCATCAATTTAGCTCTTGAATGCAATGTTCTGCTGAAGCTTGGTGACCATGTCTAATTCCTTTAGACTGAAGCTTTAGACTAGCATTGCACTGATTCCTAGAATTCTCATTAAGAATTTTGATATCTTTTTCCATTTAATTTTCGAAAAACACAAAAAAATTCAAAAAATCATAAAATCCAAAAATTTATTGTTTGAGTCTAGTGTCTCATCTTAATTTTGGTGTCAACTGCATGCATTGATTCATATGTCTTAAGGATCTTCAAGTAACTCTTGATGATTTCTTGCTCTGATCTTTGAATTCTATTGACTTGAGTGTTTTGTGTGTCTCATATGCATTCTCATTAGTGTCAGTAGTATACAAACCGCTAAGTTTGGTGTCTTGCATGCATTGTTATTTGATTCTTGTTACATTTTGATTTGTTCTTATTATTAAAAATCCAAAAATATTTTTAATTTGTGTCTTCTCAAGTCAATGATATAGAGAATTGAAGATTCAGAACATACAGCAGAGGAATTATACAGAAAAAGCTGGGCGTTCAAAACGCCCAGTGAAGAAGGACAGACTGGCGTTTAAACACCAGCCAGGGTACCTGGTTGGGCGTTTAACGCCCAAAAAGGTATAGTTTTGGGCGTTAAACGCCAGAATGTGCACCATTCTGGGCGTTTAACGCCAGGATGGC
>NC_029777.3:55920522-55921229 GCF_000817695.3 Arachis duranensis | reverse complement strand
AATGCACCAAGCAGTACTAAGGAAGCTTCATCTGAGGAAGAAGCTTATGATCCTGAGAACCCTTCAATGGAAGAGGTGAATTACATGGGAGAACCCTATGGAAACACCTATAATCCTTCATGGAGAAATCATCCAAATCTCTCATGGAAGGATCAACAGAGACCTCAACAAGGTTTCAATAACAATAATGGTGGAAGAAACAGGTTTAGCAATAGCAAGCCTTTTCCATCATCTTCTCAGCAACAGACAGAGAGTTCTAAGTAGAATACCTCTGACGTAGCAACCATGGTCTCTGATCTGATCAAAACCACACAAAGTTTCATGACTGAAACAAGGTCCTCCATCAGAAATTTGGAAGGACAAGTGGGACAGCTGAGCAAGAAAATTACTGAACTCCCTCCTAGTACTCTCCCAAGCAACACAGAAGAAAATCAAAAAGGAGAGTGCAAGGCCATCAACATGGCCGAATTTTGGGAAGGAGAAGAGGCAGTGAATGCCACTGAGGAAGGCCTCACTGGACGTCCACTGGCCTCCAATGAGTTCCTCAATGAGGAACCATGGGAATCTTAGGCTCAAACTGAGACCATAGAGATTCCATTGGACTTACTTCTGCCATTCATGAGCTCTGATGAGTATTCTTCCTCTGAAGAGGATGAGTATGTCACTGAAGAGCAAGTTGCTAAATACCTTGGAGCAATCATGAAGCT
>NC_029777.3:55920103-55920374 GCF_000817695.3 Arachis duranensis | reverse complement strand
AGTTTTCAATACCTTGTACCATAGGCACCATGACCTTTAAGAAGGCCTTGTGTGACTTAGGGTCAAGTGTAAACCTCATGCCCCTCTCTGTAATGGAGAAGTTAGGGATCTCTGAGGTGCAAGCTGCAAAAATCTCACTAGAGATGGCAGACAGTTAAAGAAAACAAGCCCATGGACTTGTAGAGGATGTTCTGGTTAAAGTTGAAGACCATTACATCCCTACTGATTTCATAGTCCTAGAGACTGGGAAGTGCATGGATGAATCCATCAT
>NC_029777.3:55918387-55919428 GCF_000817695.3 Arachis duranensis | reverse complement strand
AACACCTCTTCCCCAAAAACCCTTCACCTATCAAATCCCTTCTTTCTCTTCACCACTCACATCCATCCTTCATAAAACCCCACCTACCTCACCATTCAAATTCAAACCACTTTCCCTCCCAAACCCACCCTCAAATGGCCGAACCCTATCCTTTCCCCTCTCCTATATAAACCCTCCTTCACTCCTTCATTTTCACACAACATACACACCACTTCTCCCCTTCTTGGCCGAAAATTAAAGCCATTCCCTTTCTCCTCTTTTCTTCTTCTTTTACTCTCTTCTTTCTTCTTTTGCTCGAGGACGAGCACACTTCTTAAGTTTGATGTGGAAAAAAGTCTTACTTTTTAATTTTCCATAACAATTAATGGCACCTAAGGTCGGAAAAACCTCAAGGAAGAGGAAAGGGAAGGCAATTACTTCCACCTCAGAGTCATGGGAGCTGGAAAGATTCATATCAAAAATTCACCCAAAACTTGCCTTATTCACTAAGAAAATGCATGAAACTACCCTAAAATAGTAAAGAAAAGGTCAGTGAAACTGGCCTAAATGCCCTGGCATTAGTGATCCCTGAGGTCCCTTTCAAGCTCAAGAAAAATGAGTTTCCAGAGATCCGACAAGAGATTCAAAAAAGAAGCTGGGAAGTTCTGACCAATCCCATTCAACAAGTCAAAATCTTGATGGTTCAAGAGTTCTATGCCAATGCATGGATCACCAAGAACCATGATCAAAGTGTGAACTCGAATCCAAAGAATTATCTTACTATGGTTCCGGGGAAATACTTGGATTTTAGTCCGGAAAGTGTGAGGTTGGCGTTCAACTTGCCCATGATGCAAGGCATATGTGAAGAGGGTCAACTTTGATCAAAGGTTGGACCAAGTCCTCACAGTCATATGTGAAGAGGGCGCCCAATGGAAGAGAGATTCAAGAGGGAAGCCGGTTCAATTAAGAAGGCATGACCTCAAACCCGTGGCTAGAGGATGGTTAGAGTTCATACAACGCTCAATCATTCCCACTAGCAACCGGTCCGAAGTTACCATAGAC
>NC_029777.3:55917887-55918144 GCF_000817695.3 Arachis duranensis | reverse complement strand
AGAGGATGGAGCACACAAGAGACCCCACTCATCATGAGATCCCTGAGATTCCTCAAGGGATGCACTTTCCTCCACAAAACTCTTGGGAGCAACTAAACACCTCCCTAGGAGAATTGAGTTCCAACATGGGACAACTAAGGGTGGAGCATCAAGAACACTCCATCATCCTCCATGAAATTAGAGAAGATCAAAGAATCATGAGGGAGGAGCAACAAAGACAAGGAAGAGACATTGAGGAGCTCAAGCACTCCATAGGA
>NC_029777.3:55912523-55916697 GCF_000817695.3 Arachis duranensis | reverse complement strand
AAATGGGAGTTAAACGCCCAAACTGGCACTAAAGCTGGCGTTTAACTCCAGGAAGAGTCTCTACACGAAAATGCTTCATTGCTCAGCCCAAACACACACCAAGTGGGCCCGGAAGTGGATTTTTATGTCTTTTACTCATCTCTATACACCATAGGCTACTAGTTTTCTATAAGTAGTACCTTTTACTATTGTATTTTCATCTTTTGATCACTCTAGATCTCTAGATCATCTTTGGACACCTAGTTCTTAGATCATTGGGAGGCTGCCCTCACGGCCATGCCTAGACCTTGTACTTATGTACTTTCAACGGTGGAGTTTCTACGCACCATAGATTAAGGTGTGGAGCTCTGCTGTACCTCGAGTTTTAATGCAATTACTATTGTTCTTCCATTCAATTCCGCTTGTTCTTGTTCTAAGATATCACTTGTTCTTGAACTTGATAAATGCGATGATCCGTGACACTCATCATCATTCTCACCTATGAACGTGTGACTGACAACCACCTCCGTTCTACCTTCGATTGGGTGAATATCTCTTGGATTCCTGATTGCACGATGCATGGTTGATCGCCTGACAACCGAGTGCTCGTCTGACAAGCGAGCCAACCATTCCGTGAGATCAGAGTCTTCGTGGTATAGGCTAGAACTGATGGCGGTATTCAAGAGAATCCGGAAGGTCTAACCTTGTCTGTGGTATTCTGAGTATGATTCAATGATTGAATGACTGTGACATGCTTCAAACTCCTAGCAGGCGGGGCGTTAGTGACAGACGCAAAAGAATCGATGGATTTTATTCCGGCCTGACCGAGAACAGACAGATGATTATCCATGCTGTGACAGAGCATAGGCAACGTGTATCTCTATCTTTATCTTATTGTTTATTTTCGTTCATCACCATATCCATTTGAGTTTGCCTGACTAAGATTTACAAGATGACCATAGCTTGCTTCATACTAACAATCTCCGTGGGATCGACCCTTACTCGCGTAAGGTTTATTACTTGGACGACCTAGTGCACTTGCTGGTTAGTTGTGCGAAGTTGTGTAATGCCATGGTATTGAACACCAAGTTTTTGGGATTCATGACCGGGGATTATGAGAGTTGTGAAAAGTATTGTTCACAATTTCGCGCACCACCCGTATCATCCACAGACAAATGGGCAAGCTGAAGTCTCTAACAGAGAGCTAAAAAGAATCCTAGAACGGACTGTAATAGCCCGAAGAAAGGATTGGGCAAGGAGCATGGATGATGCTCTGTGGGCATACAGAACAGCATTCAAGACCCCAATAGGAACTTCACCATACCAACTTGTGTATGGGAAGGCCTGTCATCTGCCCGTGGAACTGGAACATAAAGCCTACTGGGCAACCAGATTCCTAAACCTGGATGCTAAATTAGCTGGTGAAAAGAGATTACTCCAGCTAAATGAGCTAGATTAATTTAGACTCAGTGCCTTTGAAAATGCAAAGATTTATAAGGAAAAGGCAAAGAAGTGGCATGACAAGAAGTTGTGATCTAGAGTCTTTGAGCCAGGATAAAAAGTTCTGCTCTTCAACTCTAGGCTCAGATTGTTCCCAGGAAAACTTAAATCCCGCTGGAGGGGTCCGTATGTGATTACAGGAGTATCACCATATGGATATGTTGAGCTTCAGGATACTGACTCTGACAAGAATTTCATTGTTAATGGACAGAGGATCAAGCATTATATTGAAAGCAATTTTGAGCAAGAATGCTCAAAACTGAGACTTGAGTGATTCTCAGTGAAGGTCCAGCTAAAGACAGTAAAGAAGCACTTGCTGGGAGGCAACCCAGTCATTAGCAGGTTATATGTTTTGTTTCTATAAGGGCAATTATCAAAATTAAAGGAATTCACAGAGTTACAAAAGGATTCAGTGCAAAAAGTAGATAAAAAGAGCTTACTGGCAAAAAAACGCCAGTAAGGGGTACTTTGGGCGTTAAACGCCAGAATGGGCACCATTCTGGGCGTTTAACGCCAGTAAAGGTGCCATTTTGGGCGTTAAACGCCAGAATGGGCACCATTCTGGGCGTTTAACGCCAGGTGTGCAGCATCCTGGGCGTTTAGCAAGACGCCCAGTGACAAAGGGAATTCTGGCGTTTAACGCCAGCCAGGGTACCTGGCTGGGCGTTAAACACCCACAATGGCCAACAAATGGGCGTTAAACGCCAGAATGGATACCATTCTGGGCGTTTAACGCCAGAAAGGTGGGGACAGAGATTTTGCTTTTTGATTAAATTTTTTTTAACTTTCCTTTTTTTACCGATACTTTTCTACATAAACACATTTCAAACTTTCATCATTCACCTTCAAATCTTCAAAAATTAAAATCATTCTTCAAATCTCTCTCAAATCCCTCCCAAATCTTGTTCAAAAACTCAACTTTCTCTCAAATTCTTTCCATATCTTCTCAAATCTCCTTCCAAATTTTCGAAATCTCTCTTCCTCCCTTATAAATACACATTCGGCCACCCCTCTCCCCACACCATTCGAATTTTCTCTCCTCTTCTCTCCCCTCTTTCCTTTCTTTTGCTTGAGGACAAGCAAACCTCTAAGTTTGGTGTGCTTTTTCCGTGATCGCTAAGCCAAGATTCATCAAGATCATGGCTCCTAAGGGAAAACAAACCAATTTAAGAGGAAAGAAAGAGAATAATCCAAAGAATCTTTGGAATCAAGCGAAGTTCTTAACCAAAGAACATGAAGACGATTATCACAAAATAATGGGTCTGAGGTCAGTGATCCCGGAAGTTAAATTCGATCTGAAAGAAGATGAATATCCGGGGATCCAAGAGCAAATTCGAAACAGAGGATGGGAAGTTCTAACCAATCCTGAGATAAAGGTTGGGAGAAATATGGTTCAGGAATTCTACTCAAATATGTGGCTGACAGATAAGCAGAGAATGACTGGAACTGCTTTCCATACTTACAGAACCATGGTCAGAGGGAAAGTTATCTACTTCCATCTGGTCAAAATAAGAGAGATCTTCAAATTGCCTTAACTGCAAGATGATCCTGAATCCTTTAATAGGAGAATGGTGAGAGCAGATAAAGGGTTGGATCAAGTTCTAGAGGACATATGCCTCCCTGGAACTAAGTGGTTAACCAATTCAAAAGGTGTCCCAAACCAACTCAAGAGGGAAGACTTCAAACCAATTGCAAGAGGTTGGCTAGATTTTATTGGGCGTTCCATATTGCCCACTATCAACCGTTCTGAGGTCACTATCAAGAGAGCAGTGATGATTCATTGCATTATGCTTGGAAAAGAAGTGGAGGTTCATCATCTGATTGCTTGTGAGATCTACACAATTGCAAATAAGAATTCCGCTAAAGCCAAGCTGGCTTACCCAAGCTTGATTTCTTTGCTCTGTAAAGAGGTTGGGGTAAAGATGGGAGTAGATGAATTCATACCCATTGAACATCCAATCACCAAGAAGTCAATGGAAGGACAAATGCAAGACAACTCTATCAAAAAGAGGGCGCAGGAGTTCCTCCCTGAATTTCCTGAAATTGACTACTGGGCCAGCCTAGAAGCATCTATCACCAAGTTGCAAGAAACTATGGAGCAACTAAAGGAAGAACAGCAGAATCAGAACTGCATGCTCTGCAAATTGCTGAAGGAACAAAAGAAGCAGGGGCGTGAACTTCAAGAGTTGAAACGCCAAAAGTTCTCCCCTCAATTTGAGGGAGCGTCCACTTCTCAAAATCAAGGTTGTTGAGTCCTAACTCTGTGATAACCTCTATCATTAGGAGCCTATTTAAATTTTTGTTTTCTATTCTTACTAGTCTCATCTTATATCTATTTTTTAGTATTGTTCTTAATTCATGATTAATAAAATTTAAAGTTCATGTCTTAAAGCTATGAATGTCCTATGAATCCATCACCTCTCTTAAATGAAAAGTGCTTTAATTACAAAAGAACAAGAAGTACAGGATTTCGAATTCATCTTTGAAACTAGTTGAATTAGTTTGATGTGGTGACAATACTTTTTGTTTTCTGAATGAATGCTTGAACAGTGCATATGTCTTTTGAATTTGTTGATTTAAGAATGTTAAAATTGTTGGCTCTTGAAAGAATGAGGAAAAAGAGAACTGTTATTGAGGATCTGAAAAATCATCAAATTGATTCTTGAAGCAAGAAAAAGCAGTGATTAAAAAAATC
>NC_029777.3:55911961-55912317 GCF_000817695.3 Arachis duranensis | reverse complement strand
AAGCAATAATTTAAGTTTGGTGTTGTGATGAGCGGATAATTTATACGCTTTTTGGCATTGTTTTTAGTATGCTTTTAGTATATTTTAGTTAGTTTTTATTATATTTTTATTAGTTTTTTAGTTAAAGTTCACTTTTCTGGACTTTACTATGAGTTTGTGTGTTTTTCTGTGATTTCAGGTATTTTCTGGCTGAAATTGAGGGTCCTGAGCAAAAATCTGATTCAGAGGCTGAAAAGGACTGCAGATGCTGTTGGATTCTGACCTCCCTGCACTCGATGTGGATTTTCTGGAGTTACAGAAGCCCAATTGGCGCGCTCTTAACGGCGTTGGAAAGTAGACATCCTGGGCTTTCCATC
>NC_029777.3:55905076-55911845 GCF_000817695.3 Arachis duranensis | reverse complement strand
AGAATTCCCGGCGTTTAACGCCGGAACTGGCACAAAAATTGGATTTAAACGCCCAAACTGGCATAAAAGCTGGCTTTTAACTCCAAAAAAAGTCTCTACACATGAAAGCTTCAATGCTCAGCCCAAGCACACACCAAGTGGACCCCGGAAGTAGATTCTTACGTCATTTACTCTTTTCTGTATACCCTAGGTTACTAGTTCACTATTAATAGGATCTTTTGACATTGTATCTGTACCTCATGACACTTTACATGTTTCTCATTGTATCTTCTACAGCATGAGTCTCTAAACCCCATGGTTGGGGGTGAGGAGCTCTGCTGTGTCTTGATGGATTAATGCAATTACTACTGTTTTCATTCAATCATGCTTGCTTCCATTATAAGATATCACTTGTTCCTAAACCTGATGAATGTGATGATCTGTGACGTGCGTTGAACATTTTCACTGAGAGGATGGGAGGTAGCCATTGACAACAGTGAAACCCTACATACAGCTTGCCATGGAAGGAGCCTTGCGTGCTTGAAGAAGAAGACAGTAGGAAAGCAGAGATTTAGAAGATAGAGCATCTCCAAAACCTCAACCTGTTCCCCATTAGTGCAAAACAAGTACTTATTTCATGTTCTTTTGCTTTTCACAACCAAACCTGATAATTATTGATATCCTGACTAAGAGTTACAAGATAACCATAGCTTGCTTCAAGCCGACAATCTCCGTGGGATCGACCCTTACTCACGTAAGGTATTACTTGGACGACCCAGTGCACTTGCTGGTTAGTTGTGCGGGATTGCAAAAGTGTGATTGCAATTTCGTGCACCAATCACCGTTGTCAATGGCTACCATCCATCCTCTCAGTGAAAACATGTCCTCTACAGTTTCCCGCATGGCTAATCATCTGTCAGTTCTCACTTGTGTCAGAATAGGATACATTTATCCTTTTGCACACTGTCACTGCGCCCAGCATTCGCAAGTTTGAAGCTCGTCACAGTCATCCCATCCCAGATCCTACTCGGAATACCATAGACAAGGTTTAGACTTTTCGGATCTCAGAAATGCTGCCAATTAGTTCTAGCCTCTACCACGACGGTTTTGATCTCACGAGTTTGAGTGCTCTGTTGTCAGGAGATGCAAGTCAAACTCGTGGATTAGAAACCCAAGAGATACGCACTCAAGCTGTTGCCTAATGACTATATTGAGCTCATGTAGAACGGAAGTGGTTGTCAGGCACGCGTTCATAAGTCGGGGAATGATGATGAGTGTCATAGATCATCACATTCTCCATGTTGAAATACGAGTGAGTATCTTAGAATAGAAACAAACGTGATTGAATAGAAAACAGTTGTAATTGCATTAATCTCTATGGGGTTTAGAGGTTCATATTGTAGAAGATACAATCGGATTTGTCAAAAATGTCATAAGTTGCAAAATAAATCTCTAAAAGTAGTTTTTATACTAAACTAATAACCTAGTTTTACAGAGAATGAGTAACTAGATGTAGAGAGTACAGAAATTCACTTTCAGGGCCCACATGGTGAGTGTTTAGGCTGAGCTTCCTAGCTTTCACGTGCATGTGCCGTTTCTGGAGTTAAACGCCAGCTTGGATGCCAGAAAATACCTGAGATTACAGAAAAATACACCAACTCATAGTAAAGTCTAGAAATGTGATTTTTGCATAAAAATTAATAAAAATACAACAAAAAGTGAATAAAACATGGTAATAACTATATGAAAATACTACCAAAAAGTGTATAAAATATCTGCTTATCATAACACCAAACTTAAATTGTTGCTTGTCCCCAAGCAACTAGACAAATAAAATAGGATGAAAAGAAGATCATGGTGCAATAAAATCTCAAAGTTTCCAATGAAGCTCAAATTCAAATTAGATGAGCAGGGCTTATAGCTTTTTGCTTCTGAGTAGTTTTGGCATCTCATTTTATCCCCTGAAACTCAGAATGATTGGCTTCCTTCAGAACTCAACATGAAGATAGTGTTATTGATTCTCCTAGTTAGTATGTTGATTCTTGAACACAACTTCTTTGAGTCTTGGCTGTGAGCCTAAGCATTTTGTTTTCTAGTATTACCACCAGATACATAAATGCCACAGACACATAACTCGGTGAACCCTTTCAGATTGTGACTTAGCTTTGCTAAAGTCCCCAGTTAGAGGTGCCCAGAGTTCTTAGGCACACTCCATTGCTTTAGATCACGACTTTAACCACTCAGTCTCAATCTTCCCACTTGGACCTTCATGACACAAGCACATGATTAGGGACAGCTTGATGTAGCCGCTTAGGCCAGGATTTTATTCCCTTGAGCCTTCCTATCCATAAATGCTCAAAGCCTTGGATTCTTTTTACCATTGTCTTTTGGTTTAAAGGGATATTGGCTTTTTCTACTTGCTTTTTTTCTTTCTTTTTCTTTATTTTTCACAAATTTTTTTTTCACAAGCTTTTTGTTCTTCACTGCTTTTTCTTGCTTCAAGAATCAATTTCATGATTTTTCAGATTATCAATAACATTTCTCTATTTACCTCTTTCTTTCAAGAGTCAAACATTACTTAAATTTCAGTAAGAAAAAATTATGCACTGTTTATGCATTCGTTCAGAGAGCTAAAACAATACCACCACATATAAATAATTTGAATTTTTCTTATTATATACTCGAGATATTTGCACCCTTGCTCTTCTAAAAAAATTTACTATTTTATTCATGTTTGATGATAATGAGAAAATTAAATTATACCCAAATTGATAAAAATAATACTAATGCTCATGCAATTCTAATATAGGTCCCTAATAAAAAAAGTTATCACAGAGTTAGGAGTCAACAACCTTGATTTTGGGAGATAGGTGCTCCTTCAATCCGTGGGATGCCTCGCGCTTCAAAGTATAGCCTCTGGCGCTTCAGCTCCTGTAGCTCACGCCCTTGCTGCCTTTGTTCCTTGAGCAATTTGCAAAGCATGCTGTTCTGATTCTGCTGCTCTTCTTTGAGTTAATCTACAGCTTCTTGCAGCTTGGTAACAGATGCTTCTAAGCGAACCCAATAGTCAAATTGGGGGATTTCTTGGAGAAGCTCATGCGCCCTCCTCTTGGTGGGGTTGTCTTGAGCTTGAGATCCATCCATTATCTTTTTAGTGATTGAGTGCTTAGTTGGGATGAACTCATCCACTCCCATCTGTATCCCTGCATCCTTACATAACAGATAGATCAAGCTTGAGTAAGCCAATTTGGCCTCAGTAGATTCTTTTTGTGCAATTGTGTACATTTCACAAGGAATTAGCTGATGAACCTCGACCTCTCTTCCCAATATAATACAGTGAATCATCACTGTACTTTTTACAGTAACTTCAGAAAGGTTACTTGTGGGAAGTATAGAATACCCAATGAAATCCAGCCAGCCCTTAGCAACTGGTTTGAGATCTCCCCTCTTTAGTTGGTTTGGGACACCTTTTGTGTTGGTTATCCACTTGGTTCCAGAGAGGCATATGTCCTCTAGAACTTGATCCAGCTTTTTATCTTTAGCCATTCTCCTATTAAAGGATTTTGGATCATCTTGCAGTTGAGGAAGTTTGAGGGCTTCTCTTACTTTGTCAAGGTGAAAGTAAATAATCTTCCCCCTAACCATAGTCCGAAAGGTGTGGAAGGAAGTTCCCTCTATTCTTTGCTTATCTGTTAGCTGCAAATTTGCATAGAATTTATGGACCATGTTTCTTCTCACATTCATCTCAAGATTAGCTAGGATTTCCCAGCCTCTATTTCGAATCTGCTCTTGGATTTCCGGATATTCATCTTCTTTCAGATTGAATTTAACTTCTGGGATCACTGATCTTCTGCACATGATTTTGAGGTAATGGTCTGCATGTTCTTTGGTGCAGAACCTCTCATGCATCCAAGATTTTGGATTGTTCTCTTTCTTGCTTCTTAGAATGGTTTGTTTTCCTTTAGGGGCCATGATCTTGGTGAGTTTAAGCTCAGTGATCATGGAAAAGCACACCAAACTTAGAGGATTGCTTGTCCTCAAGCAAAAGAAAGGAAAGAAGAGGGATAGAAGGAGAGAAGGATTCGAATGGTGAATGAATGGGGATGGCCGGATGGGATTTAAAAGGGAGGGGGTGGGTTTTGAAATTTTTTGAGAAAGATATGATAGAAAGATATGATTGGTAAAAGATAAACATGATATGAAAAAGATAGGATTTTAAAATTTTGAAAGATATGAAAAAGATATGAGGAATTGAAATCAGAATTTTTGTTGATGCATCTAAGAAATAAAAGCAAAGGTGGATGAAGAAAAGGTTTGGAAAGAAATTGAAAAAAATGAGGTTTAAAATTGTTTTGAAAAAGAATTGAAAAAGAATTTAAAAAGAATTTATAAAATCATTGATCTTTGAAAATTGAAATTGAAAGGTGAATACTTGTGACATGTTTATGCAAAAAATTATGAATTAAAACATGAAAATTTGAAAAAAAAATTGAATTGAAAACGAAATTCCCCTCTCCTGCTGCTATGGTGTCAAACGCCCAGAATGGTATCCATTCTGGCGTTTAACGCCCATCTGTTGGCCAATCTGGGCATTTCCCTTGGCTGGGCGTTAAACGCCAGAAATCCTTTGTCACTGGGCGTTTTTCTGAACGCCCAGGACACTGCCCATTCTGGCGTTAAACGTCCAGAATACTACCCATTCTGGCGTTTAACACCCAGAATGCTACCTTTACTGGCGTTAAACGCCCAAAATGGTGCCCATTCTGGCGTTTAACGCCCAAAATGCCTCTTTACTGGCGTCTTTACGCCAGTGAGCCCCTTTTTTCTCTTTGATTCCTCTGCTTTATGTTCTGAACCTTCATCTTTCTGAATTATTTAACTAACAAGAATAAACTTATATAATTGTTGCAAACATCTAATGTCTGCTAATGGCTGGGTTGGCTCCCAATAAGCGCTTCTATACTGTATTTAGCTGGACTTTACTGAGCTTTAATTCAGTCTCAGTCTTGAGCATTCTTGCTCAACATTGTCTTCAAGGTAATGCTTGACTCTCTGTCTATTAACAATGAACTTTTTGTTAGAGTCAGTATCCTGAAGCCCTACATATGCATATGGTGACACACTTGTAATCACAAATGGTCCCCTCAACCGGGATTTCAATTTCCCAGGGAACAATCTGAGCATAGAGTTGAACAACAGAACCTTCTGTCTTGGCTTAAAGACTCTAGATGACAGCTTTTTGTCATGCCACCTTTTTTCCTTCTCCTTATAGATTTTGGCATTTTCGAAAGCATTGAGTCTGAACTCCTCTAGCTCATTCAGCTGGAGTAATCTCTTCTCTCCAGCTAACTTAGCATCAAGGTTTAGGAACCTGGTTGCCCAGTAGGCCTTGTGTTCCAGTTCCACTGGCAGATGACAGGCCTTGCCATACACAAGCTGGTATGGAGAGGTCACTATAGGAGTCTTGAATGTTGTTCTGTATGCCCAGAGAGCATCATCCAAACTTCTTGCCCAATCCCTTCTACGGGTAATTATAGTCTGTTCCAGGATTCGTTATAGTTCTCTATTTGAGACTTCAGCCTGCCCATTTGTCTGTGGATGATACGGAGTTGCCACCTTGTGGTTAATTCCATATCGGACCAGAGCAGAGTCAAGCTGTTTGTTGCAGAAGTGAGTGCCTTCATCACTGATTAATATTCTAGGGACACCAAACCTACTGAAGATATGCTTCTGGAGGAACTTCAGCACGGTCTTAGTATCAGTAGTGGGCATTGCAATTGCTTCTACCCATTTAGATACATAGTCTACTGCTACCAGAATATAAGTGTTTGAGTATGATGGTGGGAAAGGCCCCATGAAGTCAATACCCCTTACATCAAACAACTCAATCTCTAAGATCCCTTGCTGAGGTGTGGCATAACTGTGAGGCAGGTTATCAACTCTCTGGCAACTGTCACAGTCACGTAAAAACTCTCGGGAATCTCTATAGAGAGTAGGCTAGTAGAAGCCAAACTGGAGAGCCTTTGTGGCTGTTCGCTCACCTCTGAAATGTCCTCCATATTGTGATCCATGGAAATGCCATAGGATTTTCTGTGCCTCTTCTCTAGGTACACATCTACGGATTATTCCGTCTGCACATCTCTTAAAGAGATATGGTTCATCCCACAAGTAGCACTTTGCATCAGAAATCAATTTTTTCGTTTGCATCCTACTATACTCCTTGGGTACAAATCTCATAGCTTTATAGTTTGTAATGTCTGCAAACTATGGTACTTCCTGAATGGCAAAGAGTTGCTCATCCGGAAAGGTTTCGAGATCTCAGTATGAGGGAGGGATGCTCCTACTACTGGTTCTATCCGGGACAGGTGATCAGCTACTTGGTTCTCTGTCCCTTTTCTGTCTCTTATTTCTATATCAAACTCTTGTAGAAGCAACACCCACCTTATGAGTCTGGGTTTTGAATCCTGCTTTGTGAGGAGATATTTAAGAGCAGCATGGTCAGTGTACACAATCACTTTTAATCCTACTAAATAAGATCTGAACTTGTCAATGGCATAGACCACTACAAGCAACTCCTTTTCTGTGGTTGTACAATTCTTTTGTGCGTCATTTAAAACACGGCTAGCATAATAAAATGACATGTAGAAGCTTGTCAAGCCTCTGTCCCAATACTACACCAATGACATGGTCACTGGCATCACACATTAATTCGAAGGGTAATGTCAAATTTGGTGCAGAAATAATTGATGTTGTGATCAACTTAGCTTTCAGAGTCTCAAAGGCCTGCAAA
>NC_029777.3:55904071-55905049 GCF_000817695.3 Arachis duranensis | reverse complement strand
AGCAACAATTTAAGTTTGGTGTTGTGATGAGCGGATAATTTGTACGCTTTTTGGCATTGTTTTTAGTATGTTTTTAGTATGATCTAGTTAGTTTTTAGTATATTTTTATTAGTTTTTAGTTAAAATTCACTTTTCTGGACTTTACTATGAGTTTGTGTGTTTTTCTGTGATTTCAGGTATTTTCTGGCTGAAATTGAGGGACTTGAGCAAAAATCTTATTCAGAGACTAAAAAGGACTGCAGATGCTGTTGGATTCTGACCTCCCTGCACTCGATGTGGATTTTCTGGAGCTACAGAAGTCTAATTGGAGAGCTCTCAACGGCGTTGGAAAGTAGACATCCTGGGCTTTCCAGAAATATATGATAGTCCATACTTTGCCCAAGATTTGATGGCCCAAACCGGCGTTCAAAGTCACCCTCAGGAATTCCAGCGTTAAACGCCGGAACTGGCACCAAAATGGGAGTTAAACGCCCAAACAGGCATAAAAGCTGGCGTTTAACTCCAGGAAGAGTCTCTACACAAAAATGTTTCATTGTCAGCCCAAGCACACACCAAGTGGGCCCGGAAGTGGATTTTTATGTCATTTACTCATCTCTATACACCCTAGGCTACTAGTTCTCTATAAGTAGGACCTTTTACTATTGTATTTTCATCTGGGAATCTTTTGATCATTTTAGATCTCTAGATCATCTTTGGACATTTTAGTCTTAGATCATTGGGAGGCTGGCCATTCGGCCATGCCTAGACCTTGTTCTTATGTATTTTCAACGGTGGAGTTTCTACACACCATAGATTAAGGTGTGGAGCTCTGCTGTACCTCGAGTATTAATGCAATTACTATTGTTCTTCTATTCAATTCCGCTTGTTCTTGTTCTAAGATATCACTTGTTCTTCAACTTGATGAATGTGATGATCCGTGATGCTCATCATCATTCTCACCTATGAACGTGTGACTGACAACCACCTCCGTTCTACCTT
>NC_029777.3:55897459-55898031 GCF_000817695.3 Arachis duranensis | reverse complement strand
CTCAAAACAGAGCCAAACAGAGCCCCCACAGTCAAACTCTAAGTTTGGTGTTGGGAGGTTCCAACATAGCTCTGAGCATTTCTGAGGCTCATTGGGAGTCCTCTGTCAAGCTAATGACATTAAAGAAGCGCTTGTTGGGAGGCAACCCAATGTTTTATAATTAACTATTTTCTTTTGTTATTTTATATTTTTTAGGTTGATGATCATGAGAAGTCACAAAATCAATGAAAAGAGCAAAAACAGAATGAAAAACAAGAAGAAAAACAGCACACCCTGGAGGACGCACCTACTGGCGTTTAAACGCCAGTAAGGTTAGCAGATGGGCGTTTAACGCCCAGTCTGGCACCATTCTGGGCGTTTAACGCCAGAAAAGGGCACCAGACTGGCGTTAAACGCCAGAAAAGGGCAAGAAACTGGCGTTAAACGCCAGAAATGGGCACCAGCCCGGCGTTTAACGCCAGAAAAGGCTAAAAACGTGTTTTTTCTTGCTATTTGGTGCAGGGATGACTTTTCCTTGACACCTCAGGATCTGTGGACCCCACAGGATCCCCACCTACCCCACCACTCTCTCT
>NC_029777.3:55895372-55895861 GCF_000817695.3 Arachis duranensis | reverse complement strand
CATGAGTGAGACAAGATCCTCCATTAGAAATTTGGAGGCACAAGTGGGCCAGCTGAGTAAGAAAGTCATTGAAACTCCTCCCAGTATTCTCCCCAGCAATATAGAAGAGAATCCAAAAGGAGAGTGTAAGGCCATCAACATGGCCGAATTTGGAGAGGAGAAAGAGGCAGTGAGCGCCACTGAGGAAGACCTCAATGGACGTCCACTGGCCTTCAATGAGTTCCCTAATGAGGAACCATGGGAATCTAAGGCTCACTCTGAGACCATAGAGATTCTATTGGATTTACTTCTGCCATTCATGAGCTCTAATGAGTATTCTTCCTCTGTAGAGGATGAAGATGTCACTGAAGAGCAAGTTGCTAAATACCTTGGAGCTATCATGAAGCTAAATGACAAGTTATTTGGAAATGAGACTTGGAAGGATGAACCTCCTTTGCTCACCAAAGAACTGGATGACTTGTCTAGGCAGAGATTACCTCAAAAGAGACA
>NC_029777.3:55893079-55893843 GCF_000817695.3 Arachis duranensis | reverse complement strand
TGGCATTCAACTTGCCTATGATGCAAGGAGATGAACATCCTTACACTAGAAGGGTCAACTTTGATCAAAGGTTGGACTAAGTCCTCACAGTCATATGTGAAGAGGGCGCCCAATGGAAGAGAGATTCAAAAGGGAAGCCGGTTCAATTGAGAAGGCATGACCTCAAACCCGTGGCTGGAGGATGGTTAGAGTTTATCCAACGCTCAATCATCCCCACTAGCAACCGGTCCGAAGTTACCATAGACCGGGCTATCATGATTCATAGCATCATGATAGGAGAAGAAATAGAAGTTCATGAGGTTATATCCCAAGAACTTTATAAGGTGGCAGACAAGTCCTCTACCTTGGCAAGGTTAGCCTTTCCTCGTCTCATTTGTCACCTCTGTTATTCAGTTGGAGTTGACATAGAGGGAGACATCCCCATTGATGAGGACAAGCCCATCACTAAGAAGAGGATGGAGCAAACAAGAGACCCCTCTCATCATCAAATCCCTGAGATGCCTCAAGGGATGCACTTTCGTCCACAAAATTATTGGGAGCAACTAAACACCTCCCTAGGAGAATTGAGTTCCAACATGGGACAACTAAGGGTGGAGCATCAAGAACACTCCATCATCCTCCATGAAATTAGAGAAGATCAAAGAATCATGAGAGAGGAGCAACAAAGACAAGGAAGAGATATTGAGGAGCACAAGCACTCCATAGGATCTTCAAGAGGAAGAAAGAGCCGCCATCACTAAGGTGGACCCGTTCCTTAATTTCCA
>NC_029777.3:55892497-55893048 GCF_000817695.3 Arachis duranensis | reverse complement strand
TTAATTTCCTTGTTCTTTATTTTCCTGTTTTTCGAATTTTAATGCTTATGTTTGTCCATGTTTGTGTCTTGTGATCATTAGTGTCTTAGAGTCTATGCCTTAAAGTTATGAATGTCCTATGAATCCATCACCTTTCTTAAATGAAAAATGTTCTTAATTGAAAAAGAAGGAGAATTGCATGAATTTTGAATTTTATAACAGTTTAATTATTTTGATGTGGTGGCAATATTTTTGTCTTCTGAATGTATGCTTAAACAGTGCATATGTCTTTTGAATTTGTGGTTCTTGAATGTTGGCTCTCGAAAGAATGATGAAAAAGGAGACATGTTACTGAGGATCTGAAAAATCATAAAAATGATTCTTGAAGCAAGAAAAAGCAGTGAATACAAAAAAAAAAGAAAGAGAAAAACGAAAAAAAATATAGAAAAAAAAAAGAAAACGAAAAAAAGAGAAAAATAAAGAAATAAAGTTGTGATCCAAGGAAAAAAGAGTGTGCTTAAGAACCCTGGACACCTCTAATTGGGGACTCTAGCAAAGCTGAGTCACAATCT
>NC_029777.3:55871959-55891412 GCF_000817695.3 Arachis duranensis | reverse complement strand
GACAGACACAAAAGAATCACTGGATTCTATTCTGGCCTGATCGAGAACCGACAGATGGATAGCCGTGCCGTGACAGGGTGCGTTGAACATTTTCACTGAGAGGATGGGAGGTAGCCACTGACAACGGTGAAACCCTTCCATAAGCTTGCCATGGAAAGGAAGAAGATGGATTGGATGAAGACAGTAGGAAAGCAGAGAGACGGAAGGGAAGGCATCTTCATACGCTTATCTGAAATTCCTACCAATGAATTACATAAGTATCTCTATCTTTATCTTTATGTTTTATGCGTTTATCACCATACCCATTTGAGTTTGCGTGACTAAGATTTGCAAGGTGACTATAGGTTGCTTCATACCAACAATCTCTGTGGGATCGACCCTTACTCGCGTAAGGTTTATTACTTGGACGACCCAGTACACTTGCTGGTTAGTTGTGCGAAGTTGTGTTTATGCCATGGTATTGAACACCAACTTTTTGGATTCATTACCGGGGATTATTTGATTTATGAAAAGTATTGATCACAATTTCGCATACCAGCCTTCAAACACTCTGTGTCAAAGATAAATGGTGTATCAGCAGCTAGCAGATTGCTTAGAGGTTTTGCAATTTTTGAAAAATCCTTTATAAACCTCCTATAGAATCCTGCATGCCCCAGAAAGCTTCTGATTGTCTTAACATTAGTAGGTGGTGGTAATTTTTCAATTACCTCCACTTTAGCTTGATACACCTATATTCCCTTGTTCGAAATTTTGTGCCCAAGGACAATTCCTTCAATTACCATAAAGTGACATTTTTCCCAATTTAAAATTGGTTAGTCTCTTGGCATCTTTTCAGAACAAGTGCTAGATGGTCAAGACAGGAGTTGAATGAGTCTCCAAATACTGAGAAGTCATCCATGAAGACTTCCAGAAATTTCTCTACCATATCAGAGAAGATAGAGAGCATGCACCTCTGAAAGGTTGCAGGCTCTTTGCACAGACCAAATGGCATCCTTCTGTAAGCAAATACTCCAGATGGACATGTGAATGTAATTTTCTCTTGGTCCTGAGGATCCACTGTAATTTGGTTGTAACCTGAGTAGCCATCCAAAAAGCAGTAGTATTCATGACCTGCTAGTCTCTCTAGCATTTGGTCTATGAAAGGTAAAGGAAAATGATCCTTTTTGGTGGCTGTGTTGAGCCTTCTGTAGTAAATACACATACACCACCCTGTAACTGTTCTTGTAGGAACCAGTTCATTCTTTTCATTTTGAACCACTGTCATGCCTCCCTTTTTGTGGATAACTTGGACCGGGCTCACCCAGGAGCTATCAGAAATAGGATAAATAATCCCAGCCTCTATAATTTAGTGACCTCTTTCTGCACCACCTCCTTCATGGCTAGATTCAGCCGCCTCTGGTGTTGAACCCCTAGCTTGGAATCATCTTCCAATAGGATCTTGTGCATGCATCTGGCTGGGCTAATGCCCTTAAGATCACTTATGGACCACCCAAGAGCTGTCTTGTGTGTCCTTAGCACCTGAATTAGTGCTTTCTCTTCCTGTGGCTCTAAGGCAGAGCTTATGATCACTGAAAAAGTGTTATCTTCTCCCAAAAATGCATATTTCAGGGATGGTGGTAGTAGTTTGAGCTCGAGTTTAGTAGGCTTCTCCTCTTCATGAGGAGTAATAAGAGGTTCTTCTGTTTTCTCTGATTCCTCCAAATCAGGCTGAACATCTTTAAAGATGTCCTCTAGCTCTGATTCGAGACTCTCAGTCATATTGACCTCCTCCACCAGGGAGTCAATAATATCAATGCTCATGCAGTCTCTTGATGTGTTTGGATTATGCATAGCTTTGACAGCATTCAACTTAAACTCATCCTTATTGACTCTCAGGGTCACTTCCCATTTTTAGACGTCAATGAGAGTTCGTCCAGTTGCTAGGAAAGGTCTTTCTAGAATGAGTGTTGCACTCTTTTTGCTGCTCCATTTCCAGTACTACAAAGTCAGTGGGAAAGGCAAATGGCCTAACCTTGCAATCATGTCCTCAATTTTGCCTGATGGCATTTTAATAGAGCCATCAGCAAGTTTGAGACATATCCGGGTTAGTTTGATTTCTACAGTCAAACCAAGCTTTCTGATAATGGATGAAGGTATCAGGTTGATACTCGCACCGAGATCACATAGAGCTATTTTGGTACAAGCACCCTCTAATGTGCATGGTATCATAAAGCTTTTGGGATCTTTAAGCTTCTCTGGTAAGCTTTTTAAAATGACTGCACTGCAGTCTTCTATGAAGAAAACTTTTTGATTTTCTCTCTAATCCTTCTTATGACTTAAGATCTCTTTCATGAACTTAGCATAAGAAGGTATTTGCTCAAGTGCCTTTGCAAACAGAATCTTTATCTCAAGAGTCCTGAGATAGTCTGTAAAGCGGGCAAATTGTTTATCCTGTTCTGCTTGGTGGAGTTTCTATGGATAAGGCATCTTGGCTTGGTATTCTTCAACCTTAGTTGCTACAGATTTATTTCCTACAGAAGTGGTTGGAGAAGTGTGCTTAGGAGGGTTGTTATCAGCACTTGCAGGTGCCTGATCCCTAATTGGTGTTTAAACGCCAGAATTGGGTGCTGAATGGGCGTTTAACGCCAGATTGCCACCCTTTTCTAGCATTTGAACGCCAAAACTGGCATCTTTATTGGTGTTTAATGCCAGGTTTCTACCCTTTTCTGGCATTTGAACGCCAGAATTGGCAGCTAAATGGGCATTCAACGCCAGTTTTTGACCCTTTTCTGGCGCTTGAACGCCAAAATCATTCCTCTCTGGGCTTTTACAGTCCTCAGAGGTATTTTGGGTAGTGAATTGGTCATCCTCTGTCAGATGTTCTTTTCTTGGCTTCCTGCTGCTTTGATTTGAGACGTTCAATGTCTTTCCACTTCTTAAATGAACAACTTAGCATTCTTCTGTTATCTGCTTGGATAATTGCTGTTTTGTCTGATTTAATTGTTTTTCCATATTTTGGTTAGCATCTTTGGTTTCTCGTAGCATCTCCTTTAATTTTGCTAGCTGTTTTTTTTATAAAAAAGAGTTGTTAATTGAGTTCAGCAACTTGTTCTGGAGGACTAACTTCAGTGGATACTGCCTTAGCTTCTTCTGTCATGGAGAGGACTCACTTCTTAAGTACAGATGCTGATTTCTAGCAACCGTATCTATGAGCTCTTAAGCCTCTTTAATTGTTTTTCTCATGTGTATAGATCCACCAGCTGAGTGGTCTAGAGATATCTGGGCCTTTTCTGTAAGCCCATAGTAGAAGATGTCTAACTGCACTTCTTCTGAAAACATTTCAGAGGGGCATTTCCTTAACATCTATCTATACCTCTCCCAGGCATCATAAAGGGATTCATTATCCTCTTGTTTAAAGCCTTGGATGTCCAACTTAACTGTGTCATCCTTTTTGGAGGGAAATATTAATTCAGGAATTTTTTTGATAACTGTTTCCATGTTTTTATGCTTGCTGTAGGTTGGTTATTTAACCACCTTTTGGCTTGATCATTTACAGCAAATGGAAACAGTAATAATTTGTAGACATCCTGAACTACTTCTTTATCATGTACCATGTCAGCAATCTTTAAGAAATGCGCCAGAAACCCAATAGGTTCTTCCTATGGAAGACCGGAATACTGGCAATTTTGCTGCACCATGATAATGAACTAGGGATTTAGCTCAAAATTACTGGTTCTGATGGGGGGTATACAGATAATACCCCCATATGAAGCAGTAGTAGGGTTACTATATGACCCCAGAGTCCTTCTGGACTGTTCAGTTCCACTTAGGTCCATGATGGAGAAAGGGAGGGGATGTGAATTGTGAATAAAATTTTATTTTATTTTATTTTAATATATTTTTTTCGTTTTCGAACCAAAATAAATAAAAAAATTGGAAGCTAAAATAATTAATTATTTAAAAAGATTTGAAAATTTTTTATGAGGATTTTCGAAAAAAAAAATGTAGAGAGGAAAGGTGGTTAGGAAGATTTGAAAAAGATATGATTTTAGAAATTTTAAAAGGATATGATTTAAAAAAGATATGATAAAAAGATTTTAGAAATTTAAAATGGATTCGAAAATAATGAGTAAATAAAGGAATATATATTTTTGAATTTAATGAGGAAAGAGAAAAATAATAAAATGACACCAAACTTATAATTTTTAGATCAAAACAAAGAAAACAAACAAGAAAACTTTAAACATCAAGATGAACACCAAGAACACTTTGGAGATCATGATGAACTCCAAGAACAAATTTTGAAAATTTTTTCGAAAACAAAAACAGACAAGACACCAAACTTAAAATTTTTTTACTTTGGACACGGATAATTCGAAAATGCACAAGAAAAACAAGGAAAGACATAAAACAAGAAAAACTGAAGATCAAACAATGACACAAAAATTCGAAAATATGAAGGTAACTAAAAACATGCAATTGACACCAATCTTAAAACATGAAACTAGACTCAAACCAAAAACTCTAAACCAACAAAAATTATTTATTCCTAATCTAAGCAACAAGATGAACCGTTAGTTGTCCAAACTCGAACAATCCCCGGCAACGGCGCCAAAAACTTGGTACACGGAATCGTGATTCACAGTTTTTCACAACTACGTGCAACTGAGCAGCAAGTGCACTGGGTTGTCCAAGTAATACCTTACGTGAGTAAGGGTCGATCCCACGGAGATTGCTGGCTTGAAGCAAGCTATGGTTATCTTATAACTCTTAGTCCGGAGATTAATAATAAAACGGATTTTGTTTGGGAAAAGTAAAAGAGCATGAAAAGAATGGTACTTGTTATTCAATAATAGAGAGCAGGTTGAGGTTTCGGAGTTACTCTGTTGTCTGAATTTCTGCTTTCCTACTGTCTTCTTCTTCTAGAAAGGCGTGTCCCTTCTATGGAAGGCTATATGGTGGTGGATCACCATTGTCAATGGCTACCATCCGTCCTCTCAGTGAAAACATGTCTTCTACGGTTTCCCGCATGGCTAATCATCTGTCGGTTCTCACTTGTGTTAGGATACATTTATCCTTTTGCACACTATCACTGCGCCCAACATTCGTGAGTTTGAAGCTCGTCACAGTCATCCCATCCCAGATCCTACATGAATACCACAGACAAGGTTTAGACTTTCCAGATCTTAGGGGTGCTGCCAATTGGTTCTAGCCTCTACCACGAAGGTTCTGATCTCACGAGTTTGAGTGCTCTATTGTCAGAAGATGCATGTCAAACTCGTGGATTATAAACCCAAGAGATACGCACTCAAGCTGTTGCCCAATGACTACGTTGAGCTCATGTAGAATGGAAGTGGTTGTCAGGCACGCGTTCATAAGTTGGGGAATGATAATGAGTGTCACGGATCATCACATTCTCCATGTTGAAATACGAGTATCATAGAATAGAAACAAACGTGATTGAATAAAAAACAGTAGTAATTGCATTAATCCATGGAAGCACAGCAGAGCTCTTCACCCCCACCTATGGGGTTTAGAGGTTCATACTGTAGAAGATACAATAGGATTTGTCAAAAATGTCATAAGCTGCAACATAAATCTCTAAAAGTAGTTTTTATACTAAACTAGTAACCTAGGTTTATAGAGAATGAGTAACTAGATGCAGAGAGTGTAGAAATCCACTTCCGGGGCCCACTTGGTGAGTGTTTGGGCTGAGCTTCCTAGCTTTCACGTGCATGTGCTGTTTCTGGAGTTAAACGCCTGCTTGAATGCCAGTTTGGGCGTTTAACTCCATCTTTGGTGCCAGTTCTGGCGTTTTACGCCGGAAAATGGTGTCTGGTGGGTGTTTAAATGCCGGTTTGGCCCATCAAATCACGAGAAAGTATGCACTATCATATATTACTGGAAAGCCCAAGATGTCTGCCTTCAAACGCAATTAAGAGCGCACCAATTGGGTTTCTGTATCTCCAGAAAATCCACTTCGAGTGCAGGAGGGTCAGAATCCAACAACATCTGTAGTCCTTTTTCAGCCTCTGAATCAGATCTTTGCTCAAGTCCCTCAATTTCAGCCAAAAAATACCTAAAATTACAAAAAAAACACACCAACTCATAGTAAAGTCCAGATATGTGTTTTTTGCATAAGAATTAATAAAAATACAACAAAAGGTGAATAAAACGTGCTAAAAACTATATGAAAACACTACCGAAAAGCGTATAAAATATCCGCTCATCAGTTTGCTAGCTTTTTTTCTTGCATAATATGCCTAATTGTATAATATGCTTAAGTGCTTCTTGATTTACTTGCTATACTTGATAATTTCTTGTGCTTTACTTTTATGAATTACTTGTGTTTTCTTTTGGGATTGAGGATGTTTAGTAGGTGGTGGCGATGGGATCGCATGGATGTTAGGCTAGTGAAGGCTGTGGGACAACAGTGTAAATGTTAGATTAGAAATCTCCTAAGTTAGATGACCTGTTTAAGGATTTATTTATTTGTTTTATAAGCTTGAATATTATGATTGATGTAAAGTTCTAGGATTGCCTCTAGCGTCATGGAATCTTATATCTTACATTACTGGGGATTGTTACCATACTGAGAACCTTCAGTTCTCATACCATATTCTGTTGTTATTTTTCAGATGCAGGTCGTAACCCACCTCGGTGAGTTACGTGATGGTGACAAAGGGGAGGATCTTTATCATCTTTTGGATTTCTTTAAAATATTTTGTTTTAGTACTCTCACTTTTGTATCTATATTTTCCTTAGAGGCTAACTTTGAGAGAAATATTGTATATGCTGTTTTAACTTTCAAAACTCTATTATGTCTGTATATACTAGTCGGCCTAAATTTTGCGGGCTGAGGCTAGTACTTTATGACTATTATACTAATATATCTACATATGCCTTGTTATCATGTATTTATATCTTGTGCCTTTATGCTTGTAGCTTTATTGAACGTTTTGCGCTTTTGTAACTCTATTTTTGACCTTATTTCTTCATCGAGCTTCTAGAATTACTATCTCTTTCAATATATATTATTGTATAAGCGTTAGAATTGTCGTGACCTTTAATTATCCTTTGCTTTACGCTATGAGGTAAGGCTTGGGGTAATTAGGTTGTTACAAAAACATAAATACAGAAAAAGCGTGGCATAAGGAAGAGAAACCGTGCCAAAAGCCCCACGCCTAGTAGACAAGGAGCACACCTGGCGGACCCCACTTCACGCACTACATGCCCGATGGCCCTACCCTCCACTCGGTGGCCTTCCCTTGTAAACCTCGGGTAATTAATAAATAATTAACCGATAAATTAATTATTAATGGATGAAATTGGAAAAATTAAAGTTTATAGAAATGATGTAGAAATAATTAAAATATGAATTTTGAATCGACCGATCTGGGCCCAAACCGGGTCCATGGCCCATCATATAAAAGACCAAACTCAGCCCATCTTCCTCAAACTTGAGAAGAAGCACGCTAAAAATTGAAGAGAAGGGGGAAGAACGTAAGTAAATTCCAAAACCCTTGCTCTAATTTCAATTTCACTTATCTTTCAATTTGGAGGTCTGATTGATGAGCTGTCATTGACCACGCATTCATCTTGGAATTCTCTACAAAACCCATGGAACAATTTAGTAAGAATCTAGCAATTTCTCACTCAGCATCTCTCCCCTTAATTTTGAAATTTTGAGGTTTTGATTTTGAGATATTATGTGAATTTGTTGTTTAGGATCAAATTAGCTTTGAGGGCTTGCTGGGTCTTGTCCCAAATTTCTATTTATAAGGTGAGGAACCACTAACTCTTGTGAACCATTAATGATTATAAACCTTATTTTGATTTTTGTAGTATTTATGGGGAATTAGAGTGAGATATAAGTTTTGGAGACAAATTTGGTGATATTTGTGACTAGAAAGCGAATCGTGGAGGTTGGATTTTCATTTGGCAAGGATTCGGGGCTTTAGAAACTTGAGGAATGGAGATATTTGAGGTGCTTTCGCATTAGGGAGGAATTGGTCATGGTATGGTTTTGGTTTCTCGTTGATAATATATAATGTCATGTGAAAACATAGGCTAGATGACCATAAAATAGGTTAAAGCACGCATGTATGTTATGAGTCAGTAACCTTAATGAAAACCATCGAGTTATCTTGAAACGATTGGTGATTGATGATGATTAATAAGGATAATGAATGTGTGTTATTAATGTTAATAATTTGATGAAGTTGTGTTTGTGTAAATTGAGAATTGTTCGGATAACATTATTCAAATGAGGTATAGAAGGTGGTAATAGATATAGGTCAAATATAGAGTTGTGTTGGATGTATTTGAACCTATTTTGAGGTAAAAATTTTGGTTTTGTAAAGGAAATTTGGCAAAATAGAGGTTTGGAAATTATTTGCAAGAACTCGATTTTTTATCAAACTTTGATGGGCTATAACTCAGCTTTCAAACCCTCAAACTTTTCCAATTTTATCTTAAATTAAAATTTTTTGTCTGTAAAGATTACGCCGTTTGAAGAACAAACTAAAAATGAGTTTTAACAAAAAAGTTATGCGCGTTGGAAGTTTGGTGTGCAAAAGTGTTATGTAGATTTTGTAATAGCTTTTTAAGAAGATACAAGGCCCGCATATGGCTGCGTAAGTGGGAATTTGCTGCTGTCTAGATGGCTTGTGTACGGAGACAATGGTTGCATACGCAAGATGGCGAATTTCACCCCTGCGTACGCAAGATATGGTGTGCGTACGTGACCATTCACTTCTGTCCAGCGTACTCATGTACGTGGATAGGGCTCACGTACGCGAGACACCCTGTCTTGGAAAACATTATATTTTTGGGATTTTAGCCTATTTTCGAACTTCCAAACCTCTATAGTTACCTTCTAAAGTCCTAAATTCAGTTTCTAATCATAGACAGAGGGGCAAGCTTAGAGAAGGAGTTAACTTGGTGGTGAAAAAGGGTTTTGAGTAATGATTTCTGGTTGATGAAGTGCATAAATGAATGAGACATAGTGAATGAAAATGATGATATTGATGAGTTGAAATATGGGAAAGGCAGTAAGGTACTAATCCCTCGATCTTTTTCCCCGCATTCTATGTTATTATGATGTGTTAGATGTGGGAAAGGCAGTAGGGCACTAATTCCTCGATTCATCCCCTCACATTCCATGTGATTGTCTTGGGTGGCATGGGATGAAGGTGATAAGGCACTAATCCCCTGATGTTTTCCTTCACATTATCTCTCTCTCTCTCTCTCTCTCTCTCTCTCTCTCTCTGTGTCTGCATGGCGGTAGGGTATTAATCCCTCGATCAATATGACACAACCTCACCAGGGGAAGGTGGTAGGGCACTAATCCCTTGATGTTATGCCTCCTAGAGATGTGTAGACAAAAGACGGCATCTGGGTTAGCTATCAGAATGTGTCGGGTTTTGGTAGTATAACTGACACGTGAGCTCATGGCCAGTAGGATAGGCATGAATCATGTGCATCTGTATAATTTGTTTGAGTATGCATGTGTATTGGTTTACCTAATTGTATAACTATAATTAACTGCTATCTGATTTATTTGCTGTATTTGTATCTTATTTGTGCTTTCCTTGCTTAAATTGTATGTCTGTGCAACTGAGAGACCTCTCGTATGGTGGAGGTGTGACGAGGGCAATTCCACCAGAGTTTGGAGCATTGGAGGAAGGAGAGATTGAAGTGTTAAGTTAAAATTGGACTAGAACCTAAGTACCATAGATAGTTCATCTAGATTTTGGTTTAAAGTATAACTCTAAGCTTTTAATCTGAGTGTCAGAGTTCTAGGATTGCCTCTGGCTTTTTCGGGACCTTGTATATTATTTATGTGGGCACCATTACCATGCTGAGAATCCCCGGTTCTCATTCCATACATATGTTGTCTTTTTCAGATGCAAGTCAAGAGGCACCTCGCTAGCCATCTGGAGTTTTTTTTGCAGACGAAGTCAGGTTGATGTATTTTGATTTTTGGAGATATATATATATATATATATATATATATATATGTTTAGACTCTCCTTTGTGTATGTTTCACTTTTGTACCTCATAGAGACTTGATGGAGAACTAGGGTTATTTTGAGTATTTTGGAAGACTTGGAATTGTATATATGGATGTAAATGTTCTCCAGCCAACCTTGACTTCGTAGGTCAAGTTAGGAGATTGATATCATGTATCTTTTGACACTCCATTCCTATATAAATATGTATCTTTACTTCTCTTTGTACACAAGTTTCCATTTACGGGAACGTTGGGTTTCATGTTTGCGACTTTTGTTTAAACTTTCCTTTAAGGCTCCTCGTTATAAATTTCTTTCAACTATTATTATGTATATATTTTATTTTAGAGGTCATAATACCTAACCACCTCAGCTTTATGACTTAAGCAAAAAGTTCTGTGTGGGAGGGTGTTACATTCCTCATGCTTGACGGCCTAGCTTCATGCCCGGTGGTCCCTGTGGGTTCCATTCTTCCGCCGGGCGTCCCTCTTTGCAACAAAACACACGCGCGGCGTGTGTATGCAGTTGGAAGTGTGTTTTTGGGCCTTTTGTCCAAAATTCCTCTAATCCAAGCCATCTTAAGAGAAATTACAACTCTCAGGATTCAATAATTAAGGCCCAAGTTTAATTATCCACATCATTCTAGGCCTTATTTATATCCAAAATATTGAATACTCTAGAAAATTAATGACTAATTATTTATAGAAATATAAGAGATTTAATTGTTAGATTTGATTTGAATTATTGTTTTGAATTTTGAATTTACAAGTCAGTAATTAGTTAGCTTATCTTTTTACCCGAAAGTTAAGATTAGGAGACTCTTTGAAAGATAAGGTTAGTTTAGTTTGAATTTGAATTATAGAATTAGGATATAAATAAGTAAACCTAGTTCATTGAGGAGGAAATTGAGCTCCTCCATAATCTCTTTTCATTGTTTTCATTCCTTGTCCATGGGTAACTAATCCTTTGTCAAAGAATTAGGAGATCTGTGTAGGTTTCCTATGGATTATTGGTGTAGGATTTATAACCCACAAACTAACCGGCAAATACACCGGGTCGTATCAAGTAGTACCTCAAGTGAATGAGGGTCGATCCCACGAAGATTGATGAACTAAGCAACAATGATTGCGTGATTTACTAAGTTAGACAAACAGAAAATGGTGTTTTGAGAGTTCAACTACATCAAACAGTAATTCTGAGAATTAAATAAGCAAGCAGTAAACAGGTTGTGGAATATATGAGTAAAATAGTTAAGGTTTCAGAGATATTTATTTTCCGGATTAACTTCCTTACCAACTATTTTAATCATGCAAGATTCAATTCATGGAAACTATATGTGACTAAACCCTAATTACTTAGACCTTTTTAGTCTCCTCTAATCTTCTTCAACTGCCAATTCCTTGGTCACTTTATTCTAATTAGAGGGTTAAGTTCAATTCTAGTTTATATGCCACAGAAACCCTAATTACCCAAATATAAGAGGATTATATGTCACGTATCCCGTTAAGTACAGATAACTATAAATTTAGGAGAAATTGTTTTCAAGCTGTTGTTCAAGTAAAGAGCTTTTTCAAGTTTTACAAAAACTCAAATAGAATAAGGGTCACACTTCCGTTCCACCCAGATTCATAAGATAAAGAACAAAAATAATTCTTGAAATTGAAATCAATAGATGAATTAAAATAGAAAAGTAATATTATTAATCCATAGAATAAACATATCTCCTAACCTTAACTGTGGAGGTTTAGTTGCTCATTGTTCAGAGAGAAAACAAGGATTCTGAAAAATTGTAAAGTGCGGAATGAGGTAGAAGAGAAGAGTTCGAAGGGGCTGATCCTTTTCCCTTTTATATCTAATCCTAATTAATGTAAAATATATTTTCTAAAACTAAATAATATCTTTTCCTATTCATAATTAAAATAAACATTTAATCAAAATTTAATAGCCTCTTCGTGCATGCCTTAAGGAACTCTGGGGACCATTGCTTGTCATTAGTCTTGGCGCCTAACTTCACAATTTTGAAGTTAGACTTGGAGTGGGCAGCGAGCAATTGGGCGTTCCTGTGGTCTTGGCGCCTAACTTGGAAAATCCCAAGTTAGGCGCCACCAATGCAGCACCTATTTCACGCATAATCCTTCTTCTGGCGCCTAACTTGAGAAAAGCCAAGTTAGGCGCCAGTATGGCCGAGTGTGCTAGAGAAGAAGTGTATACTATTATACATTGTTGGAAAGCTCTGGAAGTTATCTTTCCAGTTCCACAAAAATTACGTCAATTGGACCTTTGTAGCTCAAGTTATTGTTGTTGGAGTGCTAGGAGGTCAGGGTTGACAACATCATTCACTTTCTTCTCTTTTTCTACAGAAACTCCATCAAATCCATCCGAATGCTACCTTAAATAAACAGAATTGCACACAACTCAAAGTAGCATCCATAATGGCTAAAAGATATTTAATTCTTGATTAAACTCAACAATTTGTATGCATATTCACTAGGAAAAGATAGAGAAGATGCTCGTGCATCAATTATTAATCTATGTTTATTTTATTTTAAAGTTTTGCATTGATCTATTTTATAATTGGAAAATTTGGTATTTGGAATAAATCTTGAAAGCTCTTTCACATGACTATTTGAATTCGGATAGGAAAAGTGGTTCAATTAGTGTGTGACACATGCATGATTTTCAATCACTCTAATTTTGAATAAGTGATATATAATTCGGATTATAACAACTTTCAAAAATTGTATCTTTCTTCTAGCGATTTAACTGGATAAGACTAGCTTGAATCTGTGATAAGTAATTCGACCTAAGGACTACTTTTAAATATTATTAGAAAAATAAATCAATTTTTGTGCTTAATCTCTTGATTAATTAATTGACAACTCATTAATGTTTGAGAAACTGAGGAACTAAAGAAATGGAAATTAGTTACTAAAGATTTATCATGAAAAATGTTTGCAAACTTCAAGATAAGTAAACAAGATTTGATTTCTCTAAAAGCATAAACAACTCTGAAGCCCTTGACTTTCAACATCATTGTCTTCTCTCGAATCAACATTCAAGCTCTCTGTTCGTAAGCATTCAAACATTCAGGGTTCTCAAACTCTCAGCAAGACATTTTGCGTCCTTCAAAATCAGGCTTTATTAATCTAATTAGGAATTTAATCTGCCCTTTGTTTGCTCAATCCTTTAATCTTCGTGGAAATGATATCCACTCACTGTGGTATTACTTGAGTGATCCGGTGCTCTTGTTGGTATCCGTGATCTTCAATTTTTCTCATCAATAACAAATATGACAATGGAAAGAAGAAAATATTCATCAATGATAAAAGATCCTACAAAAAGTGAGATACTAATGTAAAGAAAAATGGGCACAATAAGAATATAAAAAGCAGATGTCATCATTGTGGTGGTAAAGGTCATTTGGTCACGTACTTGTTATATGCTAAAATGCATAGTTGAACTTTACCAATTATCTTTAAAAGGGAATGAGAAAAATATAGAAACTAATTTTATCTCAAAAATTACTCCTTCCACAACTCATTATGATGTGTTTGATTTCTTTAAAGATGACGAAAAAATATTGATCATTTGATCAATAATAAAAATATTGAATAATTCATTTCCTTGTTGCATGTTTGATTTTTGATATATTAATATATGTTTTTATTCATTTATATTTGAATATATTTACTTTTAAATTTGTCCTCCTATGAAAGTTTCAAAAAATTAATAAATAAATTTGTGCTATTATAATATGTGTACAATAATTAAAATAGTTATGTAAGTAACAATATGATTTAACTCATTCCAAATATATGCATTAACAAAATGATTAAGTTATGGTTTTCATAAGAAGGTTACTGTTAAAGATAAATCATACGTTGAATCACATTTTCATATGTTTATTCTTTTTTGTGAAGAAAATAATGAAAGTACAAGGAGAAGACATTTGTCTTGCAGATAGTGCAAGTACAGATACTATTCTCAAAAGAAATATTTATTTTGCCAATTTTTTACATGAAGAGGCAAGTGTTGTTACCATTATTTGTACAAGTAAAATGATTGATGGCTCTGAAAGAGCTGGTATTTTATTTCCAATAGGAACAAAACTCATTATAGACAATGCGTTGTTATCTATAAAATCTCAAAGAAACTTGTTTAGTTTTAAAGATATTCGTAAAAATGGATATCAGACTGAGACAATAAATGAGGATAACAATGATAATGCATTTTTTGATACAAAAAGGATAACAAAATCGTATATACCAACTGAAAATTTTCCAATTCGAATTCATGTCCCGGTTGGACGAATGGTTAATAGTGCAAACACATGCCAAAAGCGTGGTAGACCAGTCAATTCTAAAGATAAAAATCCTCGTAAAAGAAGAGGGACAAATTGTGATAAAGAGGCAAATACTCTTCCTGTTGAGGAGGACAAAGACATAGTTGGGACAATTGTTATTATCAAAAGTCATGACATAATTGAAACCTCTATGTTTAGGTACCTAAAAATTGTCAAAATGATGATATCTCAATAAACTGTGTCTTTACGGGAAAAAAATAGAACCAAAGAGAAATAATTGTTGACAATATATTTGCATATAATGTAGCACTAAATATTATGCATAAAAATTAGGATCCTAAACCAAAAACCATTGAAGAATGTCCTTGAACAGATGATTGGAAAAAATAGAAAGAATCCATGAAAATGAATTAGACTCACTTGTAAAACGTAAAGTCTTTGGACATGTAGCCAAAACTCCTGTTAGATACAAATGGGTATTTGTGCGAAAATAAAACGAGAATAATGAAATTGTACACTACAAATCTTGACTTGTAGCACAAGGTTTCTCAAAAATACTTGATATAGATTATAAGGAGACTTACTCTCTTGTAGTTGACGCAATTACCTTGAGATATTTGATTAGCTTGTTTGCATACCATAAGCTAAATATACATATGGTCACACCTATCTATATAGGTCATTAAATCGCGGTATTTATATAAGAGTCCCTAAAGGACTAAACATATTTGAATCATCCAAAGAGAATTCTCGAGGATTATGCTTGATTAGATTACAAAGATCTTTATATAGTTTAAAGCAATCTAAATGGATTTGGTACAACTGTCTTACAGAGTATTTGATGAAAAAGGGGTTCAAAATTGATGATATTTGTCCATGTGTTTATATAAAAAAATCTATATCTGGATTAATTATAATTGTCGTATATGTTGATGATTTAATATCATTTTCATTTATGTCTTAAAGTTATAAAATATTCCATATATCTCTCACCTTACTTAAAAGAAAATTTTATTTGAAAATAATTGAGAGATACATGAATTTTGAGTTTATTTATAATAAGAAAAGTCAATTATTTTGATGTGGTGATATTGCTTTTGTTTTCTGAACGTATGAATGAATAGTGCAATTGAAGTTAAGAATGTTAGCTCTTGAAAGAATGATGAAAAAAGAGAAGCATTATTAGTAAACTGAAAAATCCATATATATATGCATACGAAAAAAAATGACAAATAAAAAGCAGAAAAAGCCAATAGCTCTTAAATCCAAAAGGCAAGAGAAAAAAGCCAATAACCCTTTAAACCAAAAGGAAAGGGTAATAGGATCCAAGGCTTTGAGCATCAATGGTTAGGAGGGCCTAAAGGAAACAAAATCCTAGCCTAAGCGGCTCAACTAAGCTGTCCCTAACCATGTGCTTGTGGTGTGAAGGAAAAGCTTGAGACTGAGCAATTGAAGTCGTGATCCAAAGCAAAAAGAGTGTGCTTAAGAACTCTGGACACCTATATCTGGAGATTCTAGCAAAGTTGAATCACAATCCGAAAGGGTTCACCCAGTTAAGTGTCTGTGGCATTTATGTATCCAGTGGTAATACTAGAAAACAAAGTGCTTAAGGCCACGACCAGACTCTAAAAAGCTGTGTTCAAGAATAAAAAAAGAACTGAACTAAGAGAGTCAATAATAGCATCTGAATTCTAAGTTCCTAAAGGGGCTAACACTTCTGAGTTTCAATGGATAGTGAGATGCCAAAGCTATTTAGAAGCAAAAAGCTACTAAGTCCCGCTCATCTAATTGAAACTGAGCTTCATTGGAAACTCTGAGATTTATTGTATCTTACTCTTCTATTTATCCTACTTTGTTTTTATTTGCTTGGGAACAAGCAATAGTTTAAGTTTGGTGTTGTGATGAGCGGATATTTTATACGCTTTTTGGCATTATTTTCATATAGTTTTTAGTATGTTTTGTTTAAGTTTTATTACATTTTCATAGATTTTAGTGTAAAATTCACATTTTTGGATTCTACATTTTTAGTATGCTTTATGCTATTTCAGGTATTTTTTGGTCGAAATTGAAGAGCCATAGCAAAAGTGTGATTCAAAGGCAAAGAAAGCACTGCAGCTGCTGTTCGGATCTGACCTTTTTTACACTTGAAAGAGCTTTTCTAGAGCTACAGAAGTTCAAATGAAGCATTCTCAACGCCAGCCACTTACCCTTTTCTGGTGTCCAGCACCCACAAGGGGGTAGCCAACGTCCAAACGCCCAAGAAGGACCCCCAAGCAGGCGTTCAACGCCCAAGAAGCCTTCTAGCACTTGGAGACACTCAAAGCTCAGCCTAAACACTCACCATGTGGGCCCCGAAAGTGGATTTTCAGACTAAAAGACTATTTTACCCTTTCTTATGTAATCTTTAGTCATTAGTTTAGTATTTAAAGGACCTTTTACAGGTAATCTTCAGCCTCATAGTGGAGGACACACACTTTACACGTTTTTTATCATTGTATTCTCTTTCAGTATGAGTTTCTAAACTTCCTAGGTTGAGGGGAGTCGCTCTGCTGAGTTTTATAATTAATAAAGTACTACTATTTTTTTCTCAATTTGTGTTTGATTCTCTATTCTAAGATGTATCATTGTTCTTCATTCTAAGACCACGTTCCTGTCAACCACCCGTGTTCTTCTTAGGTTCATGTGAATACGTAACTGGAAAGCATTGAACCACTTGCTTGATTATACATCTCTTAAATGGTTAATCCATAACTTCATTGGGGACTTCTCGAGATACCAATTCAGCCAAGGCATGGGGAGATTAGGGTCTCTGTGGTAGAGGTAAGAACCCAAAGGCACAGCATTCTTTGATCCGGAAGATTCGACCTTATCTGTGGCATTTTAAGTAGGATCATTAAGGAGAATAGACTGCAGGAGCTTCACCCTCAAGCAGAATGGATCCACACTAACCCTGGGGTTCAGATCTGGAGGAACATTAGCGACCGCGACCGTATGGCATTGATCACATACAGCTTGCCATAGAAGAAATCATTCACAGTTGAAGAAGACAGTAAGACTGGATTAATCCAGAAGAATAAAGCATCTCCAAGCCTTAACCATCCTCTTATCATTGTTTACACGACTTCTAAATTCTGAGTAACGTTCTCTTTTTATTCTCTTTTATGCAATTAAACAATCAAACTACCTACCTTTCTATTCGCCTTGGAATTCTCCAAGCCTTAACAATCAAACTCGCTCATGTATTACTTAGACGACCAAGTGCACTTGCTGGTTTAATTGTACAAAGTGTGGGAATTCGTGCATCAGACGGCGGCTACCACTTCCTCTTCAGAACCCAATGGTGCGCTTGATATCTTCAATGTCACACCCTTTTCTCATTTCATTGAGGATGGCGGAATGCTCTTGATGCTCCATCCTCAATTGATTCATGTTAGAGCTTAATTCTCCTATAGAGGTTTGCCATTGATCCCAATAGCTTTGAGGAGGAAAATACATCCCTTGAGGCATCTCAGGGATCTCATATTGAGGCGGCTCCACGTGCTCTTGTTGTGGTTCATGTGCCAACTCTCTAGTATGCTCCATCCTACTTTTAGTGATGGGCTTGTCATCCTCGATTAGAATGTTGCCTTCTATGACAATTCCTGCTAAATAGCATATGTGACAAATAAGATGAGGGAAAGCTAACCTTTCCTTGCTTGAAGGCTTGTCCGCCACTTTCTACAACTCTTGCGGTATCACATCATGTACTTCCACATCCTCTCCGAGCATGATGCAATGGATCATGATGGCTCGGTCTATGGTTACTTCGGACCGGTTACTAGTGGGGATGATAGAGCTTTGGATAAATTCCAACCTTCCTCTATCTCTGGGCTTGAGGTCAAGACTTCTCAATTGAATAGGCTTGCCTTTGGAATCCCTTTTCCATTGTGCTCCTTCCACACACATATCTGAGAGTACTTAATCCAGCCTTTGATCAAAGTTGACTCTTCTAGTGTAGGGATGTGGGTTGCCTTGCATCAAAGGCAAGTTGAATGCCAACCTTACACTTTCCATACTAAAGTCTAAGATTCTTCCTCGGACCATGGTGTTCCAATTCTTAGGATGTGGGTTCACACTAATGTCATGGTTTTTCGTGACCCATGCATTAGCATAGAACTCTTGCACCATTAAGATCCCATCCTCTTGGATCGGATTGGTTAGGACTTCTGATGCCAGGGCATCTTGGCCAGTTTCACTGACCTTTTCTTTACTGTTTTTAAGGTAGTTTCATGCATTTCCTTAGGAAATAAGCTAGTTTTAGGTAGATATTCACTTACACCTTGATTCAAGCATACATTGTGAATTTTACATGATTTCATGAGGATTTTGCATGAGTATAGTGACAAATTGTATGTTGCATTACCTATGACCTGGACTAGAACTTTGATGCACTCTATTGCTTGATTTCAGGACCAAAGGAAGCAAGGAAGAACCACTTAGCAGTCACGTTAATCTAATTAATGTTATCACTAACGTGGAATGGGAGGTAACTTGCAAAGTTAATGAGAAAAGTGATTGCCAATAACGCTCTCGAAGCCATCATTGCCCACGTTAAGAGTCACGTTAACTAAGTTAACGTGAACTCTAACGTGAAGAAGGGACTTTGAGCCAACATTAGTGACACTTAACATTATCACTAACGTTGGCCAATGATCATAAGTGGCCACGTTAGAGTCCACATTAACTTAGTAAACGTGGCCTCTAACGTTAAAAGGGGGAAGGAAGCAAACGTTAGTGACATTCAACATTGTCACTAACGTTGGCCTAAGGTGCAATGTACCACGTTAACTCCCACGTTGGTTAACGTGGGAGCTAACGTAAGAGGAAAGGGTGGTCGACAACGTTAGTGACACCCAACATTGTCACTAACATTGGAAGCAACCACAAAACCCCAAGGAGCCACGTTAACTTTCACGTTAACTTAGTTAACGTGGAAAGCTAACGTTGATGTGTGAAAGATGAGCCAACATTAGTGACACTCAACATTGTCACTAACGTTGGGGATGGCTAAGAATGGCCACGTTAAAAGCCACATTAACCTAGTTAACGTGGGACTCTAACGTGAGACATAAGGGCACACTGGAACGTTAGTGACAATGTTAAGTGTCACTAACGTTCT
>NC_029777.3:55860741-55871752 GCF_000817695.3 Arachis duranensis | reverse complement strand
TTCATTTAAGTGTAATTTGCTTTTAATTTCATTTTGTAATTTAGGAAAGCCTATATAAAGGCCTTAGTTTTTACATTCAAGTAATTCTGGAATGGGGGATTGACGAGGGGTCTTCGGACTCCCTCCCCTCACTCACTTTTCCTTCTCTTCTTTTCTTTGTACTTTTCATTTATGATTTTGGAAGTTTCAATGTTAGTTTTAATCTTCATCTTTACTTTCCAGCACTTTCTTCTTTTCTATTTTGTGAGAGCAATGACCAACTAACTCTTTTCATTGGGTTAGAGAGCTCTATTGTGATTCAACGGATTAAGTGTAGTTCTTATTCTTCTTCTTCTATCTTTTCTCTTGATTTTGCTTGAAAGCTTTTGATCTTCACCCAATTGGGTAGTTATCTTGGAAAAGAAGCTATTCATACTTGGATTTCTTCTGAACCTTGGAAAAGGAATTAAGAGATCATGCTAGAAATGCTTTCTCATGTTGTACCAAATTGTGGAAGGATATGTGACTATAATCCTCCAACACTTGATTTGGGAATGCATGTGGTATAATCAGTGACCATACTTCATCTCTTTTCATGAGCAATTGACCAAGGAATTGGCTATTGATCAAGATTTGAGAGATTGAATTACAAGTAATTGTAATTCAATCACTTAAGATTGCCATGGAGATCAATGAATGATTGAGAAAGATATGAGAATGAACTTAATCCGGAGGATTGCAATATCTCTTGATCCCAATATTCATTTTATTTTTAGTTCTTACATTTACTTTTCTTGCCATTTTACTCCTCTGCACTTTATTGCTTTTTTTACTTTTCTGCATTTACATTTCCTTGTTATCTATCACTCCAATATGATTCGTCTAACTAGGATAATCAATTAACCATTGATTGCTTAATCCGTTAATCTCTGTGGGATTCGACCTCACTCTATTGTGAGTTTTTACTTGACGACAAATTCGGTACACTTGCCGAAGGGAAATTTGTTGAGAGACAGTTTCCACCTACATCAACTTCCCAACCTCTTCTCTGGATCTCTCTTCGGATCTTCGGATACTCATTCTTCTTGAGCTTAAAGGGGACTTCGAGAATCACTCTTTTTTGTGTCACCACTTCATAGAAGTGGTCTTGGTAGGCTTTGGTGATGAATCTTTCTATCTCCCAAGATTTGGAGGTGGTGGCTACAGCCTTTCCTTTCATCTTTCTAGAGGGTTCTCCAACCATAGGTGCCATAAGTGATAATGGAAAGAAAAATGCAAGGCTTTTCCACACCAAACTTAAAGCTTTGCTCATCCTCGGGCAAATATAAACATAAGAGAATAATGGAGTAGAAAAAGAAGAAAATAGAAGAAGATGGGGGGAGAAGAGAAATTTGGCCAAGTGGGGTTTATAGGTGAATGAGTAGTGTGTGGGATAGGTGATATGAGAGGGGGTATTTATAGAGAGGGAGTGGTTAGGGTTTGGGCATGAGTGGGGTAAATGGGAGAGGAATTTGATTTTGAAGTAGGTGGGGGTTGGTGGGAGTTATGATGGTTTTGGGGAAGTAATATGGATGTGATTGCGCTTTGGGGAAGTGTGAAAAGAGAAGAGAGAAGAAGTAGGGTAGGTAAAGATGATGTCACATCTAATGGTCCTGTGAGGCTAGGGAATTCAAATTCACTGCCCTCTCATTGGGCGTTGAACGCCTAGCTCTTCCCCTTTGCTGGTGTTCAACACCAGCATTGTTGCTATTTGGGGCGTTGAACGCCTAAGCTATGCCCCAGGCTGGTGTTCATCGCTAGTAAGACACTCCATCCAGAGTGTTCTGTTTTCAATTTTGAATGTATCCGTCTCTGTTCTGATTAATGCACATGATTATGAACCTAAAGAAAATAATTAAAAAATAAAAATAAAGAAAATCATAGATAATTAATTATGGTTGGGTTACCTCCCAATAAGCGCTTCTTTAACATCACTAGCTTGACGGTTAGCACCTTACGGAGATTGATATAGGCTCAGAATTTTGCCCCTTACAGTGAACTTTCTTTCTGTTTTCTCATGGATGAGCTCCACATGCTTTAGAGACAGGATACAACTCACTGTATATGGTATGACTAGTTTTTTGGTGAAGACGACTCTCATGCCAGGTGAGAGGCCTTCGGTGGGGACTTTCTTGTCCTTCCAGCCTTTAGGTACTTTCTTCTTAGCACCTTTCTGCTCAGTGCTTGTTGATGGCTGCCCAACACCAAACTTAGAATTGGTGTTTGTGGACATAGTAAAGCTCTGCTCTGAAAGAGATAGGTGGAATACTAAGTGTTGCACAGTTATCTCTTTTTTAGGTAGGGAGTTGGGTTCGGGCATCTTGAACAAGATGTGGTCTTCCCCTATTTGGAACATCATTTCTCCCTTTACCACATTAATCATGGCATTTGCAGTGACTGGGAAAGGTCTTCTGAGGATGATAGATTCATCTTCATCCTCTCCAATATCCAAGACTATGAAGTTTGTAGGGATGTAATGGTCTTTAATCTTCACTAAGACATCCTCTACTAAGCCATATGGCCTCTTCATTGACTTGTCTGCCATCTCTAGTGAGATGTTTATAGCTTGTACCTCAAAGATTCCCAGCTTCTCCAATATAGAGAGTGGCATGAGATTTATACTTGACCCTAGGTCACACAGAGCCTTCTCAAAGGTCATGGTGCCTATGGTGCAAGGAATTAGGAAGCGTCCAAGATTCAGAAGCTTCTGAGGTAGCTTCTGCTGTGCCAAAGCATTGAGTTCTTTGGTAAGTACCAGAGGTTCTTCCTCCAAAGGTTTTGTGCCAAATATCTTGGAATTAAGCGACATGAAAGCTCCTAAGTACTGAACAACTTTCTCTTCCCTAGTGTATTCATCCTTATCAGATGATGAGTGTTCATCAGAGGATAAGTGTTCATCAGAATTCATGCACTGCAAGAGTGCATGCAAGGGAACCTCTATAGTCTCTACATGAGCCTTGGCTTCCTTGAGTTCTTGGGTAGGGACATCCTCAGTGGGCGTTGAATGCCTAGTAGGGATCCCTTTACAGGCGTTCAACGCCAACTTCCCTGTTAGGTTGGGCATGGAATGACCAATAAGGTATTCCTTACTGGCGTTTGACGCCAGCTCTGGTGCTAGTTTGAGCATTGAATGCCCAGGAAGGGCCTCCTTCCTGGCGTTCAACGTCAGTGATAGTGTAGGTGTGAGCGTTGAACGCCCAGTAAGGGCTTTCTTTTTGGCGTTTAATGCCTGCCCTTCCTCCTCAATTTTGACTTCAACTTCAGTAGTGATGGCCTTGCACTCTTCTCTTCAATTAACTTCAGTGTTACTTGGAAGAGTATTAGGAGGAATCTCAGGGATTCTCTTACTCAGCTGACCAAATTGTACCTCCAAACTTCTAATGGAGGACCTAGTTTCAGTTATGGAAGTATGAGTGGTCTTTGAAAGCACAGAGACTATAGTGGCTAAGTCAGAGATCCTCTACCTAGAAGTCTTTGGCTATTGCTGAGAAGATGGGAATGGTAGTCAGTTTTTGAACCGGTTTTGGTTTCTTCCACATTGATTATTATTGAAGCCTTGTTGAGGCTTCTGCTGATCCTTCCATGAAGGGCTAGGATGGTTCTTCCATGAAGGGTTGTAGGTGTTTCCATAGGGTTCTCTCATGTAATTCACCTCCTCTATCATGGGCTATTCAGGATCATAAGATTCTTATTCAAAGGAAGCTTCTTGAGTGCTACAAGCTATAGCTTGCACAGTCCAATCAAGTGTTGGTAGATTATGTGGACCTATTGGGTCAAGATCTTATTCTGAGCCAATATGGCATTCAGAGTATAAACTTTAAGAAATCCTTTCTTCTGAGGTATCCCAGTATTCACAGGGTTTCTCTTAGAAGTGTACATAAACTAGTTGTTTGCAACCATGTCTATGAGTTCTCTTACCTCTTCAGGCATTTTCTTCTAGTGGAGTGATCCACCAATAGAGTTATCCATTGATATCTTGGATATCTCAAAAAGGCCATCATAGAAGATGTCTAATGTGGTCCAGTTTGAGATCACGTTGGGAGGACATCTTCTGATAAGTTGCTTGTACCTCTTCCAAACTTCATAGAGAGATTCACCTTCTTTTTGCCTGAAGGTTTGAACTTCCACCCTAAGTCTGCTCAAATTTTGAGGAGGAAAGAACTTAGTCAAGAATGCATTGACCACCTTCTCCCATGTGTCGAGACTCTCTTTAGGTTGAGAATCTAACCACACTTCAGCTCTGTCTCTTATAGCAAAAGGAAAGAGCATAAGCTTATAGACCTCAGGATTCACTCCATTGGTCTTGGCTATGTCACATATCTGCAAGAGGTCAGATATGAATTTATTTGGATCTTCCTATCGAAGTCCATGGTACTGACAACTCTGTTGAACTAGGGCAACCAGTTGAGATTTTAGCTCAAAGTTGTTAGCACTGATGGCATGAATTGATATGTTGCACCCAAAAAAGTCAAAATTGGGTGCAGTATAGGCTCCAAGAACCTTTCTTGCATCTCCTCCACCATTAGGATTGTCTTCCATGTATGAATCTCTTGTTTCTTATTCGAATAAATCTGTGAGGTTCCCTCTGACGTGTTCTGCTCTAACTTGTCATAGGCGCCTTCTTAGGGTCTTCTCAGGTTCACGATCAAGATCAAGGAGATGTCCTTTGTCTCTGTTCCTGGCCATGAACAAGAAAAAAAAGTAAAGATCCGACAAGAAAAGAAGCTTCTATACCGAGTATAGGGAACTCCCAGTGAGATATGAAGGAGAGTAGTAAAGAAGAATAGAAGAAGAGAGATGAGAGTGAGATTTTAAATAAAAGGGAGGAAGAATTCGAAAATTGAAAGGAAAAGAATGAAACTAGAATTAAAATATTTTTGTTTTTGTTTTAATTATTAATTGAAATTTGAAAATAAATGTTAATTAATTAAAAAGATCTGAAAATTGAATTATCAATTTTGAAAAAGAAGAGAGAGAAATAGAAAGGGAAGTTTTCAAAAATAGGAGAGAAAAGAATTAGTTAGGAAGTTTTGAAAAAGAAAAAAGTGAAAAATAAGATAAAGAATTGAAAAGAGGTTAAGAAAGATATGATTTAAATTAAAAAGATTTGAAAATCAAATTTGGAAAGATAGTTACTTGTTTTCTCTTTCTTTTGGAAAAGATTTAAAAAAAAGATAGGAATTGAAGTTTGATTTTGAAAAGGATTTGAAAAAGATTTAGAAAGATGAGATTTGAAATTTGATTTTCAAAAAATTTGATTTTAAAATTGAATTTCAAACAAGATAAGATAAAGTTTTGGAAGAAAAATTTAAGAAAGATAAAAAAAATTGAAATCAAATTTGAATAGATAGTTTATACTTTAAAAAGATTTGAAATTTAAATTTTAAAAGAAAGTTAAGATAAGAAAGAATCAAATTAAAAGAAAATATTTTAAAAAGATATGATTTTGAAATTTAAATCTTGACTTGACTAACAAGGAAACACCAAATTTAAAAATTAAATCAAAACTAGCAAGAATTTCAAAAATTTCAAATAAAGATAAAAAAGATATTTTATTTTTTTTTTTATTTTTTAATTTAATGAGGAAAGAGAAAAATAACAAGATGACACTAAACTTAAAATTTTTAGATCTAAGACACCTAGAATTCAAAAATTTTAAAGAAAAACATAAAGAGACACCAAACTTAAAATTGTTCGGATTAAAACAAAAAGAAAAACAAGAATACTTTGAAGATCAAGAAGAACACCAAGAAAAAAACTCAAAGAATTCAAAGAAAACAAGAACATGCAAAGGACACCAAACTTAAAAAATTTTGAAAACCAAAGACTTTAATTTCGAAAATTTTTAAAAGAAAAATACTCAAGAAGACACCAAACTTAAAGATTGACACAAGATTCAAACAAAAGAAACTATTTATGAATTTTTTTTTTTAAAAAGACTCAAGAAATTCGAAAATTTAATAAGAACAAAAACAAAAGGCTCAAACCAAAATCAAAGATTAATAAAGAAAAGTGAAGGTTTTTGAAAAATCTTTTTGGTTTTTTTGAAAAAAAAAGTAAACAAAAGACTCAAACAAAAATTAAAGACAATACCTATTCTAAGAAACAAGATAATCCGTTAGTTGTCCAAACTCGAACAATCCCAGGCAACGGTGCAAAAACATGGTGCACGGATTCCCACACTCCGTACAACTGAACCAGCAAGTGCACTGGGTTGTCCAAGTAGTACCTGAGCGAGTCAGGGTCGATCCCATGAAGATTGTTAGCTTGAATCAAGCTGTGGTTATCTTGTAGATCTTAGTCAGGCGAATAGAAAAGTTGTTGTTTGTTTGAAGCGCATAAAAATAAAATAAAGAAAACGTTACTCAATTGATGGTAAATGTAATGATAAGAAGATGGTTAAGGCCTTGGCGATGCGTTGCTCCTCTGTATCAACTTGGTCTTTCTGCCTATTCCAACTGTGAATGATTTCTTCTATGGCAGGCTGTATGTGATCAACACTAGTTTGAACAGTCGCCAATCTTCCTCCAGTGTTGAACCTTATATTTAGTGTGGATCCATTCTGAATGAGGGTGAAGCTCTTGCAGTTCATTCCCCTTGATGATCCTACTCAAAATGCCACAGACAAGGTCGAATCTTCCGGATCAGAGAATGTTGTGCCGTGGGTTCTAGCCTTTACCACAAAGACCCTAATCTCCACATACCTCGGATGAACTGGTGTCTCGAGAAGTCCCAAACGAAGTCATGTCCGTCTGAGAGATGTATAATCAAGCTAGTGGTTCTTTGTTGTCTGATGAAAGATGCATTCTGAACTCATGTAGAATGAGATAACCTTGTTCTGGTTCAACGCATTCATAAAGATGAAGAACGAAGATACATCTTAGAATAGAGAATCAAACACGAATTGAAAATAGAACAGTAGTACTTTTATTAATCCATAAAACTCAGCAGAGCTCCTAGACGCAACCTAGGAGGTTGAGTGACTCAAACAAGGGTGATCTTCTCCCTTAAATACTAATCTAATGACTAAGGATTACATAAAAAGGGTAAAATAGTCTTTTAGTGCTAAAATCCACTTCTGGGGCCCACTTGGTGAGTGATTGGGTAGAGCTTGATTGGGATCCACATGCAAGGAGGCCTTTAGGGCCTTGAACGCTGTCTAGGGGGTCCTTTTTGGGCATTGGACGCTGGTCTCTTCTCCCTTGGGCGTTGGATGCTAGAATAGGGCTGGAAGTTGGCGTTAAACGCCAATTTTGGGCCTTTAATTCTGAAGCAAAGTATGAACTATTATACATTGCTGGAAAGTGCTGGATGTTAGCTTTCCATAGTCATTGAGAACGCTCCATTTAGATGTTTGTAGCTTCAGAAAAGCTCTATTGAGTGCTTGGAGGTCAGATCCTGACAGTATCTGTAGCACTTTCTCTGTCTTTGAATCAAACTTTTGCTCCAGCTCCTCAATTCCAACAAGTAAATACCTTAAATTGCATAAAAATACAAAAACTCAATGTAGAATCCAGAAATGTCAATTTTGCAATAAAACCTATGAAAACTTAATAAAACTTAAACAAAACATACTAAAAACTATATGAAAATGATGCCAAAAAGCATATAAAATATCCGCTCATCAGTATCCTCAGAGCGGTTACTTGTACGGGTGATAAAGTGATGAGCATATATTTTACACGCTTTTTGGCATCATTTTCATTCTTTTTTAGTTATTTTTTTAAGTTTTATTATATATTCATAGGTTTTAGTGCAAAATTCAAATTTCTGGATTCTACTTTGAGTTGTTGTGTTTTTTGATGATTTCAGGTAATTTCTGGCTAAAATTGAGGAGTCTAGCCAAAGTTCAAGTTAGAGGTAAGGAAAATGTAGCAGATGTTGTCAGATTCTGACCTTCTTGCTTTCAAACAAGCATTTCTAGAGCTACAGTGGTCCAAATGACATGATTTTAATGGCGTTGAAATGCTAACTTCTAAAGCTTTTCAGCAATATATAATAGTTTATATTTTCTTCGAAAGAGCCTACCCATAATGGGCGTTGAACGCCAAGGAGCTACCCCTTTGCTGGCGTTCAACGCCCCAAAGAGACATGGAAGCCAGCGTTGAACGCCCAATCAGCACTTTTTGGGTCATTCAAACACCCACCAAGAAGCGTAAGGCAGTGTGGATGAACCCCCCTAATAGGCGTTCAACGCCCATTCCTGAATATGGACACCAAGCTCAGCCCAAGTACTCAACCAAAGTGGGCCCATGGGTGGATTTTCGCTCCTCTATTCTAGTCTATCATACTTTTTGTACTTCTTAACTATTAGGTTATTATATATAGAACAAAGATCACCACTGTTAGAGATCTTGCCCCATTCATACATTTTACTATTACTTTCTGTAAGCTATGACCGACTAAACCTCCTAAGTTAGGGTTAGGAGTGATGATTGGATTTTTGACGGTTTAGAATTTCACAAATGAAATCTCGTTGCAAGTATAGTTTCTAAACCAACAATAATCCTTTAATACAAAAATTTTTTTGTCACTAAAACAAACCCGTAAAATCTATAAACCGAAGTATTTAAACCTCGGGTCGTTCTCCCAAGGAATTGCAATAAAGTGTCCTTGTTATTGGTTATGAGTTATGTTTGGGGTTTTTTGATAAGAGACATGAAAGATAAATGGCAAGAAAGTAAACTAATAGCTAAAAAGGTCTTGGCAAGGTTTGGTGGTCAAGGATCTCTATCCTAATCAGTAACCACAACTTGATAATTGGCAAGGATCAATCCCATTAAATCATCCTTTGACTAGTAAAGGAAAGTCAAATGAGCTATATCAATCCAAGTCCATAAGTCCTAACTCTCCACTAATTCAATTAGTGAGAACTAGAGTAAATAGCTCCCGATCATCAATTACTTGGACATTAGTAACTCAAGAGTTCCTAAGTCACCTTTCCAAGCCAAGAGCACTAAAATTCTATCTAACATCCTTCCAAGCATTTCATCAAACACTTGGAAGGCACAAAAGATAAACAACATGAATTGCAAGAATTAAAGAGAACTACAACTACAAAAGCAAGAGATCAACAATAGGAAATCAAGACAATTATAAAACAATAATGAACTTACTAATTGCATTGAAGAAGAAATGTAGATCTACAAAAGAAAGTTCATAAACTACAACTAACAATACAAAGGAATTACAAGAGAAGAAGAATTCTACAACTACAAGAGAACAATTAAGGAAGAAAAAGGAAAATTAAGAGAGAAGAAGAAGAAGTAGATCTAGATCTAAACCTAATCCTAATTCTAGAGAGAAGAGAGAGCTTCTCTCTCTCTAGAAAACTAACTCTAACTACATCTAAAACTAAACTAAAGCTAATGATCAAAAGTATCTAAGTTAGTTCATTCCCACTTCAATCCTTAGCTTAAATAGTATCAGAAATGAGTTGGATTGGGCCCACAAGGCTTCTAAAATCGCTGGCCACGAGTTGAATTAAGTGAATCATGTGCAACCATCAGTGCGTATGCATACAGTGCATGTACGCGCCTCTAGACGCATGGAAACTATGGCAAATCTTATATCATTTTGAAGCCCCATATGTTAGCTTTCCAACTCAACTAGAACCGTTTCATTTGCACCTCTCTAGCTCAAGTTAAGATCGAATAAGTGCAAATAGGTTGGCTTGACAGCTTTTGCGATTCATTCATTTCTTCTTGAGTTCTCCATTTCTACATGCTTTTCCTTCATTCCTTTAATCCAATCTTTGCCTCCTAAATCTGAAATCACTTAACAAACATATCAAGGCGTCTAATGGAATCAAGGTGAATTAAATTTAGCTATTTTGAGACCTAAAAAGTATGTTTTCACTCTTGAGCACAATTAAAGGAGAATTTACAAAACCCTGCTATTTCATTTTGAAGCCCAAGCACACTTCTGGGCCCACTTGGTGTGTGCTTGGGCTGAGCATTGAAGCTTTCATGTGTAGAAACTTTTCTTGGAGTTAAACGCCATCTTTTGTGCCAGTTTGGGCGTTTAACTCCCATCCTTGTGCCAGTTCCGGCATTTTACGCCAGAATTCTTGAGCTGACTTGGAATGCCTGTTTGGGCCATCAAATCTTGGGCAATGTATGGATTATTATACATTGCTGGAAAGCCCACGATGTCTACTTCCCAACGCAATTGAGAGCGCGCCAATTGACTTTCTGTATCTCTAGAAAATCTACTTCGAGTGAAGGGAGGTCAGAATCCAACAGCATCTGCTGTCCTTTTCAGCTTCTGAATCAGATTTTTGCTCAGGTCCCTCAATTTCAGTCAGAAAATACCTAAAATCACAGAAAAACACACAAACTCATAGTAAAGTCTAGAAAAGTGAATTTTAAATAAAAACTAACTAAAACATACTAAAAACATACTAAAAACAATGCCAAAAAGCGTATAAATTATTCGCTCATCACAACACCAAACTTAAATTGTTCCTTGTCCCCAAGCAACTGAAAATCAAATAAGATAAAAAGAAGAGAATATGCAATGAATTCCAAAAACATCTATGAAGATCAGTATTAATTAGATGAGCGGGGCTTTTAGCTTTTTGCCTCTGAACAGTTTTGGCATCTCACTCTATCCTTTGAAATTCAAAATGATTGGCTTCTATAGGAACTAAGAATCCAGATAGTGTTATTGACTCTCCTAGTTAAGTATGATGATTATTGAACACAACTACTTTATGAGTCTTGGTCGTGGCCCAAAGCACTCTGTCTTCCAGTATTACCACCGGATACATACATGCCACAGACACATAACTGGGTGAACCTTTTCAGATTGTGACTCAGCTTTGCTAGAGTCCCCAATTAGAGGTGTCCAGGGTTCTTAAGCACACTCTTTTTGCCTTGGATCATAACTTTATTATTTTTTTTTCTTTTTGCTTCAAGAATCATTTTTATGATTTTTCAGATCCTCAGTAACATGTCTCCTTTTTCATCATTCTTTCAAGAGCCAACATTCA
>NC_029777.3:55860031-55860520 GCF_000817695.3 Arachis duranensis | reverse complement strand
GATGAGTGGGATCTCTTGTTTACTCCATCCTTTTCTTAGTGATGGGCTTGTCCTCATCAATGAGGGTGTCTCCCTCTATGTCAATTCCGACTGAATAACAGAGGTGACAAATGAGATGAAGAAAGGCTAACCTTGCCAAGGTATAGGATTTGTCTGCCACCTTATAAAGTTCTTGGGATATAACCTCATGAACTTCTACTTCCTCTCCAATCATGATGTTATGAATCATGTTAGCCCGGTCTATAGTAACTTCGGACCGGTTGCTAGTGGGAATGATTGAGCGTTGGATAAACTCCAACCATCCTCTAGCCACGGGCTTGAGGTCATGCCTTCTCATTTGAACCGGCTTCCCTCTTGAATCTCTCTTCCATTGAGCGCTGGTGCACGAAATTGCAATCACACTTTTGCAATTCCGCACAACTAACCAGCAAGTGCACTGGGTCATCCAAGTAATACCTTACGTGAGTAAGAGTCGATCCCACAGAGATT